>NW_024882547.1:0-255721 GCF_019059575.1 Amphibalanus amphitrite
AATACTTTGTGAAAAGTTCATGGGTCTTGATGTCACTGTATCCAGTTCATCATATCATATTTCAACTGTGCTTAAACTGCAATGTTTTGCTAATTGCTTCAGTATATAATGTCCTTTAATCCATGCATGTTAAACATATGTATCTCATTATGACTTGCCAAGATCTTTCCCTACTGTCTTATGCCATTTTCATTTATTCACAGGTGCGATGCTGCATTGATAAGATCCGATTCAAGAGCATGGATGCTACCAGGTCCTGTGATCTGAAGTTACCAGTGTCACTGCTGCTACAAATGACATCAGCAACACTTCCTTTGGTGAAAGTTTAGAGGAGCAAACAGTTGGTGCTCTGTGTAGTCAAGCAGTGGAGTTTTGCTACAATCATAAAGTTGATTAAGGTGTCAATTTTTGCTCTGGCTTCTGGGGCTGCATTGCAACCCATGCTAGTGTTCAACATTTCGTGTCCTAGTATCACTGATGCATAGTGTGTTGCATCATACACAAATGAGAGGCAGCAAACTGTCAGGTATTTTCTAGTGATAAAGAACTGCATGCCTTAAGCAATTGTTGAAGGTGACAAGTGGTGAATGGTAGGGCTCAGCCACTCAGTTCCTTCCTTCAAAAGCTATCAATCAGCTCTAGAAGAGTAGTCATAGCAATGCTTCATATGTGAAGGCTACTTGCCTAAACAGAACATTGTGGATTTGTTAAGTACCCCTTTATTACAAGTTTGTGCCCATTACAAGCCAAGCTTAGTTTACTTAGTTTGTTGCAAGTTTTCCAGGCAGCTTTCACACTTGTGTCGCTAAATATTAAACTTTAACTGATATTGTCCATTTCGCATCATATTGTAATCAGTCAGTCGTGTTGGTAGTAGGTACAGTCTGTCTTAAAAGTACCGCGCAAAGTGACGGTGGATCCATCAAGCCTGACCGAGGAAGGCCCTGCTATAATTTGAAAGTCACCGAACCAATGGACCTTGGGAACGGACGAGGATGTCATATAGAGCCACGCAGAAATCGCCGGTGATTCGTTGCCCATCATTACAGAATGAACGCATGCCGGATGAAGGGTTTAGTCAATAGTCTGTACAAACTACAGGGATGTGATTGACTTATCTGACAGTGACGAGCGCTACAGGTCAACTTAAGACCGTAGGTATGCGTTCTTGTCATGTAATGTGTGCTGTAAATCGATTGTTTCATGCGTGTGAATATATGTCTGAATGTAATAAGGTTTTTAATTTCAACTGTGTAAGTTAAATTATGTGATAACATCGTATCATTCGTACTCCGTAGCTTTTGGTGACCACTCGACCGGCTCCCTTTCCTTCCGCTCTATGACGATGTAGTAGTTTGCCTTCCACACGCGTCATTGTCTTCCTAATATCGAAATCAACTGTAGCTACTCATTTTAGCAAAATGATGAACCTGAAAAGACATGAAACGCAGTTCCCGTTCGGGGCGCGTCGGCCGCCGTCGCCGCCCGCAGTGTTATCCCCGGCCCGGCCGGCGCCCGGCCGGCGCGCTGTGTCCAAAGCATACGGTGCTGCCACCTGGCGAGACTTTTCGGAACTCTTAGCGCGAACATCCCCATTCTGTACACGATGCTGTTTTCCCCGTGCCGGTCGAAACCCTGGTCACCAAGATATTGCACGGGAACTGGACCCGTGTCGGCCAAAATTAGCCGTTTTCGCCCGATTTCGCACGCCGATTTATACATGTAAAGTCTATGACGCGAATTTGCACTTTTTGAGCACGCGCCACGCGCTCCCTATCAATCCGACCGAGCTGAGACCCCTCAAAGGCACGTCGCGCATCCTTGATCTATAAGTTGTGCAAATTTCACCGGGCTAGGTGCAACGGTCTGGCCTGTAGTCCACGCAAAGCACCACCAAGTCGGGACCTCGGTAACGGACAGACGCACCCTCCTCAAATAGTAATATAGATGAGAGTCAGCATCTATATGAAGACGGAAAAAGGTTGGATAAAATGGATCGATGTTTCACCGTCCTTTTTATCGTTTCAGTTACATCCCCTAGCTGAGGCACCAGACGTTTCCTACCTCCTCCTCCTCCTCTTTTTCTATCGCCGTCAGCGACTCGGCGTCCGCCAGATTATCCACCGCGATGGCCAGGAAGACGTTCAACAGAATGTCTGATCAGCCCATTGTCAAGGAAACTAGATAAGAACATCCGCTTGATAAAAATGGGCCACATTGATTAATGATGGTTTGTCATATTCTTTACCTAATTTTATTTAATTAAGTTAGCGTTCAGCATTGAGAAACACTTCAAAAGTGATTAATTGCCATCGGCACGCAGTGCAAGGATACAGTTTCCGCAGATGAAGAGGATGATGAAGTAGACGCAGGCCAGCGCGCCGAATCCTCCGACCCCGCCGTACGCCTGGATGCCGTGGTACATGACCATGTTCCAGTCCTCACCGGTGAGAATCTGACGACACACGCGTCCAACACAGGCTGAAAGCCACACATTCTCAACGGCACTGGACGATAATTTGTAGAGGATTTGCTGATGAATTGGACATTTATGAAGCAACAAGTGATTATTCATTCAAAGACAAGTCATCTTTTTCATATGCAACTTTCAATAGCATTGCTGCACAACCGGAAGTGATGTTAACTGTTTAATTCTTTGTCTGTTTTCACAGTATGTTTATTATTTTAAAGTATAACTTTACCACAGCCATAGCTTACAAAATCTACCAGCTAGCAAATGAGCTCTGACAGAACTAAATAACACCAGCCAACCGTTTCCAGTTATAACTTTACTGAGGCTGAACGGCAGTTGGCGATTATTCTGATAAAGCTGAGGCAAAATAATGTCATGCAACGGCACGGCGTGTTAGGATGGCTATATACATGCGCACACTTCACACCACTGAACATCAAACACGAGCTCGACATAATAACAGAGATGCGACATCTATCTGAGAGACAGACCCCTCTTGTTGTCAGCGCATTGATCAGGCTTTTACACCTGACAATAGGCATCAATATGCGGTCAAATCACGACGGATTCTTACGTTATTGGTCGACAAGAAAGTGGATGAAAAGCGCCTCAAAGGAGCGCTTTTCTCATAATATTCAGCATGAGAAGCATTATTCTAATGAACTTTGGAACTCAGAATGGCTGCGTCATTTTCTTCAAGAGACGGCCATCCTGGCGGGAGATCCCATAAACGAGATCCATGCTAAACTGTTAGTGAGACAAATACGTTTATAAGAACCCTGCTTGATTTGACCGCAAACGACGCCTCTGAACACAGCAAACATCGGTCTATTCGTCCAGCACAGCTCTACGTCCGGCAGACGCCGCTAACTGGGACAGTGGGAGAGAATCGAGGCGCGCCAAGGTGGGAGGGGGCAGAGGGAGGGAGAAGCGCTGCTCATGCTCCGGTCGTTAGTGAGAGTGGCAGAGTGACACCTATGAGGGACGGGAGGACGACAGAGAGAGAGAGAGCGGACCGGTCACCACTGACTCTACCCCGGGAACGGCCGCCGTCCGGGGCACGGGCACCGCCGCTGGCTTACGGCCTATCGCCACCGAATAGAAGCCACTCCCCAGGTCGGTTCGTTGAAGAACGTTGCAACTTTTGCTTTTAAGTACCAAATTTAGAGAGTGAAACATCGATGATCTTAGTATACATACAACTAAATCAGAGCATGTCGCACGTCCGTTTTTGCCAAATACTACAATATCGCGATACCTGGAAATGCTTGAAAATTTTAAGATTATTTGATTGATTGAATACATTTTGGAAGAAGAAATAAGATTATGCATCTTGAGGAAGCTAAATGAAAGTAAACACTAATTTTATTAACAAATATTATATCAATAAATAGAAGCCTTTTACTTAAAAAGCCAAAATATAAAATATGATTTTAGATGCTGTTATTGTTAAGAAACATAAAATAATATGCCATAAAACATTCTAGGCCAAAGACGAAATAAAAAACTTCAGATAAATCAGACCACCGCCTCAAAGCTCGCCCACCGCACACAACCCAACCGCACACCCCGCCAGAGCGGGACCCGTGCCCCAAGGAGCGGTCACCGTCCCGGGTCTACGTAGCGCTCTAGCACACATCTTTACCTGGAATACTGTCAACAAACTCTGTACAAATGTATCGAAGTTGCTGCGCGGTTTGGCGTCCGTCGAGTCAAAATTAAACTTGCCTCCGAAAACCTGCATCCCAAGGAGAGCAAAGATGACGATAAAGAGGAAGAGGAGCAACAGCAGAGAGGCGATGGACTGGATGGAGTTGAGGAGGGATGCGACCAGGTTGGAGAGGGAGCGCCAGTATCTGAAACATGGGACAGAGACACACAATCAGCGGGCGGCGCACCGGCCGGCGGCGCGCCGTCCCGTCCCACCCACTCGGCCCGGCCCGACTTTACAGGGTTAGTCATCGCGCAGAGGCCAGGATCGGACACGCCAGGAGTTGCAGTCAGAGCGAACAGACATTGGCCATTGAATTCGAACTCGAACTAGAGGACTTATAGAACGCATTACGTCTGAGATTGAATCCAGCCCAGCAAACAATGTCTGTTCTTCTCTCACAGCTTTCTCAACATAACACGCAGCGGAAACAGCATAAGCTAGTCATTCGTCCTCATGCAAACTGTCTGGGTAAAGGAGATTTCCACGCCTGATCCGAACCAGCGAGGATTCGGATATTTCAGTATACACACTCCTTCACAGTCACTACGGATAAAAACATGCTATCGAAAGTGAGCTCTGGGAAATGGCGGCCGGTATCCACGCGGCTGAACCGGCGTGTTTCTCGATTTAATTATAAACAGGACTCAAGAGAGCGTGAAAAGCAGGATTTCGGATGGATGACTGATCGGGAATCACAACCAGCCAGGGCCACGGATGACGGAAACTATAACGAAACGCCGAACAGTGCGGGATGGCTGATGCGAACGAGCTGAGGAACAGGCAATTTTCAGTCCGAAGACACCAGCCATTGGAAAAAGAGGCAGAATGAGAGAAGAGAAATAGAAAGATGAGAAGAAAAGATCGCGAGAAAACAGCGCAGGTGACGCAGTCGCAGCGCCCGTCAGCTGTACAGAGATCCACGGCACCGCAGGAGGCCGGTACGGTGGCAGGACCGGCCGGGGCGGCGGCGGGCGGCGGTCCGTCCGGCCGGCCGGCGGGGGTAGGGCACTGGCACTGACCCCGTCCGCACCCCACACAGCAGACCGCCGCCGACCGCCGACCGCCGGTCCGGCCACCGACCAAATATGTACGCAGAAACGCAATGCAAACCGGTGTGTGAATGCATAACCGGAAAGAAAAGGTGAGCCTGTACCTGGAATACTGTCAAAATGGACTGCCAAAACGAGTTGAAGTTACTTCTGAGGCCCTGCAGTCGGCCGCCAAAGATCTGCATCCCGAGCAGTGAGAAGATGAAGATGAACAGGAACAAGAGGAAGAGGAGCGAGACGATTGACTGGATCGAGTTGACCAGGGCTCGGATGAGGTTGCCCATGTTTCTCCAATATCTGGAAAAGAAGAGCTCAAAAATAAATGGGCCCTCCTACGTACAGACACACGAAGAGAGGGGCATTGGCCAGATTTTCAGCAGACGGGGTGGACAAAATAAGACACCAACAGAAACCGGCCTGGATCAAATAGCGGGAAATAAAATGGAGCATTGCATGGCAGGGTACACTAACATGCATTTTAATAATTAAACACTTATATTCCTACAAACACAGGCTACATCAGCAATCACTATACTATTCTAAATCTATGCAACTAATAGCACTAAACATCAATGATTATTTGAAGCACAAATCTAGGGCGACATATCATATTTGATAGAAAATGACACATTTCATAGCAGAACACGATGAAATAGTTAAAGGGACTATCCCACCTTCTAAAATGTTGTTAAAACCAGTTAAATTGTGCCCGACTTTATAGATTGGATGACCAGGAACACGGTTCTGGCATTTATTTTTCATTAAACATCTTAGGCTTCCCATATTCCAAACACAAACTTTCAAATATGTGACGTCACAGCCCAAAATTACCTCCTTCCCCAGGCCACATTACTGTCATAAAGCTGATTCTTTTTACTCTGTAGGCACCACAACAAAGTTCAGACCAAGTTTTAAGCGATTTTTTCAACGAACAAACCCATTTAAATCAGAATGACTAAACGAGGTGACGTCACGTCGCTCCATGTTGAAGATAGGGCCTTGTACAAGGCCCATTTTCAAATGAAGGGAACGAATTTCTTCAACACCAAGAGGCCGCGGGGGTTGCAACCTAGATAGATAGTGGTTTCTGAACCTCGCCGCAAACTTGGCTATCTCAACTCAAACCCCATGTTAAAGTTGGGATAGTCCCTTTAAAGGGAGATAATGAGCTTTCTTTTTTCTTAAATAAAAATTACTCGACATCTATACTATTTCTACTGTAGTTTCTATAAAATATGAAAATTTCCTTGCACATTTTCGTATGTGAAAAAGGTTTTTATTTTTGCAAAAAAGAAGCAGTACTTGCAGTACTTGTAACACCCACCGAAATGCGTTGTCCTTCTCTATAAAAAAGTCGCAGTATATGGCGCTTTTGTTTCAAACAGCGACGCTTGGGCTTTTGTTTATGTTATCGCCTTGTCGTTGCTTGGTTGTAAGGATTATAATTTGAATTAGAGTTAATTCAGTTTAGAATTAATTAGATTCTAATTCGGGGGTACATAGTGCCTACTCTTCTTTGTTTCCAAGTATTATTTTGCGCCACAAATGAACGGCATGCGCCAGAAACGCAGCCAAATCTTGCGATTGCGACTACGAAATTCATTATTTTGGCGTCAGAGCCTGAAGCGAAAAATACAAGCATATTTATTTCAAAAAGACTTCAGGTTTGTCGAACGGTGTTATGAGAATTTTGATAACAGTACTGCATAAGTTTTTCAGTGATGCCGCAAAAGTGTTGTATCTATCTTCTTTTATTGTGCAGTCGGCGGGACCGATTCAAAATTGAGTCGTTGCTACTAAAATAGCAGCATATGGCGTCAGACGATGAACAGGAAAAACAGTTGCGTAAATTTAGACATAAACCACCCTCAAACCATGAATATCTTTTGAAGGCACTATAGACGACCATTAACTAACTAGATGTGATGAAGATCAAATGTAAGGAATACGCTCATTTTACAAAATTACATGCAAGTACCAAGAAGTGATGTAAGTACTTATTCATCGGTCATTTTCAGCGCTCCCCGCTAACGTGACTTCAAGTTGAGATATTTGCGGCAAGGTACCGAATTGAGCAAAATGGTTTTAATTTACATTATAACTTGTTGTGTTTTGTCAGAAAATGGTCCTAACTCAGATTTTGTGGAAAAAGGTCATTATCTCCCTTTAACAAAATATGTTGTGGGTACGGCTCCAGTGACAAATTGGATACGACAAGTTGAAACGCATAGCAGGGGGACACTTCCTACTCGTTGCTACTTCATTCATTACCGTAGTAATTGCTAAACAATAAAAAGGAGGCCATGCCCTGGCACTTCCGTGTACAGGTTCAAATAAAGGGCGCGCTTACAATTATTGATCTAGCATCGAAGCATGTGCTTTGCAATGACGATCCGAAACGCCCAGTTTTATTTTCAATGTGTTTCGAATGACGCGATCTATTTTACACTATTGTCGTTGAAATTGGACATAAGTGAGCTTTACTCATAATAAACCACCAATGCGTTACAGCCACCCACCCTGATATGGTTAAGTCTCGTCGAACGGCGCCTGGCTACTGACCTGGTGACTTTGAACACCCGAAGGAGCCGGACGCAACGGAGGACGGACACACCAAGGGGCGGCATAACGCCCGTCTTGGTCAGCACCACCTCCACGATACTGCTGATGACCACGAAACAGTCGAACCGGTTGAACAGCGACACAAAATAATTCTGCGAACAGACAGCAAACCACCGCCTCCCTCAGTGTCAGCAAAAACAACAACAACAAAACAGCATGCTAGCCTACATTTTTGCCTTGTTAAGAAGTGAACTGTGAAGTACTTTCATCAATGCAAAGGCTACTCTAAGCTGTTTTCACTATCTATCTTTCGGTATTTTGTAATAAAATCAAACACGCTTAGTTGTTTGCTTTGTACATAACACTGGACAAAATTGGAGTTAATGTAGTGTTTTACTCAAATAAATGCTAATAACTCACCTGGAACCCAAGTGCATACATTTTGATAATCATCTCTATGGTGAATAGGACGATGAAAAACAAGTTTGTGACTTCTGAAACAGAGCAAAATTCATCATGTGATTAAGTGCAGCACAGGTATGCCATGTGAATTGCAAATTGCTAATTACGTGCAAACTGCCAATACACACATATATTTACTACGAACTTTCTTTCAAAATGAAAACAATTTCTTGCAGTTCTCAAATTTGGTCGCATCTTCGTGGCGTCAATTGCAAAATAGGGAAACGGACTGCAAAAGGACACATTTGAAAACGTAAGAATTGAGATGGGTATTTAAGCACATCCTTTTCGCTTTAACAGCAAATGCTGGTGCTGGATACTTATGAAGAAAGGAAAGGTGGTCAGAAAAGTGAAACCAGACTAATAAACCCACAGCGATGGAGTCTCACTTTTATGAAAAACGCTTGCGATACATTACGAAGAGTTCAAAGATTTCCCTTTTTAAATGTTTTCATTGAATATTGTTCATCAAACAATTGGATGTTTCACTTCTGACGATTAACGTTACCTGAGCGGCCCTAATGACCAGATGACATTTCTTAGGCCGGCTGTGTGGCCGTGGCCTTTCAGTTAGCTCACTGGTGTAATCTAATATGGCCGGCCGGACGTGACCGCCGCGGCCCGGCTGACCGACGCGCCCCGGCTGACCTTTGGGGGTCTCGGCAGCCGCCGACAGCCACCGGGGCGGCCACCGACAGCCCCCAACTGAACGGCGACGGTAAAACAGCCGCCCGGGAGTGCTCGACGGGGCCGCAGAGCCACGTGCTATTTAATTTCTCAGGAAGGGGACACAACGTTAATATATCCATATCGTACGCAGCTATGCAACATTTTTCTTTTCTTTTTCAAGGGTCCTATCGAAGGAAACTCTCGCATTACAGTCGAGTAGAAAAAAGCCTTCAGCCACTCATCATTGATGAACATAGCAGTGTCACGATAAAAAACATTTATGATCCCTGTCATCCCGTAAATATGTAGACTCTGCACTTCCAAGCATCACTGGCGATCAATGGGCTTACCCTGGAAATGGTCGAGCCAGGGCGGCTGATGGTAGTGCTCAGTGGCCAGCACTCCCGTATTGAGGAACACGAGGATGATGATGAGCCAGTAGAAGGCCTGCGACTTGACCGCCCACCGGCAGCCACGCTTCATCCTCCGGTTACACCTGGCACGAGCGGACACGGGTTCACACGACAGCTGCATGCGGTATGGAGACATTGGAAAAATGCTGGAATTCAGTGGGAGGATGTTAGACAACTGACGGAATAATCTGAATATGTATGTATGTATGTATGTATTGACGATCAAGAGCAATCCACAATCGGCGTGGCGATTACACTCCGAGTCCGAGCTGGTTGAAGATAACACAAGAAATACCTATACAAGAAAACGCACACACTTACGGATACGAAAATGCACAACGCGAACGCCGAACACGCACATACTTGGTGTAACCCGCACGAAGCCGCGTTCATAACTATACACACAGACTCGTTTGCCTTTCATAGTCCAAGAGTCATGAGGCTAGCTACTATGGCTACTCTGGCTAGGCTTAAGCTCCTTTTTTACAGCACGGGCAAATCTGGCTGGAGGCAACTGCGTTAGCTCGAGGGGGAGAGTATTTAGGAGCGCCGCGGCACGGTAGGCGAATCTACGTTTTCCGGTCTCTAGTCGGGGTCGCGGTAAGTGGTAGAGGTGGTCTTGGCGAGTAGACCTTGCTCGTGTTTGGGAATTTTTGGAAAATAGGGTCGCAATCTCCTCGGGTTCACCTCTCTGGATGGCCTTGTGCGCCGTGATAAGGGTATGGTATTCAGCCATTGTTTTAGGTGCCATCCAGCCGAGTTGGTCCCGGAGATGGGAGACATGATCAAATTTACGGCGACCGAAAATGACTCTAGCGGCAAAGTTAAGAATTTTCTGAATGCGATCGAAGTTCTTTTGGCTACCATTACCGAATACGGAGAGACAGTACTGGATCCGTGACATGACGAGAGCCACCACTAGTGTCTTGGTGACACCGTCGGGGAGATAGTGGCGGACATGGGAGAGGCCAATTAGGAGACCCGTGCACCGGCGACTGAGCTCGGACACATGCGCGTCCCAGGACAGGGTGCCGTCGAAGATAACGCCCAGGTTGCCCACCTGCTTGCATGGCACTAGTTTGGTGTCGCGAAAAGAAACGGTGAAAGCAGGTATGCTTCTCAAATTTTGCCGACTGCCGAAAGCCATGAGCTGAGTTTTAGCAGTGTTTACTTTTAGAGCATTTGCACTGAACCAATGGTCGAGAGACGCCAGTGACGCTTCCAAGCGCGAGATGAGTCCCCTAAGGTCGTTTAAAGGGCCACTCACCAACAATTGAGTATCATCAGCGTACTGGAAGACTGCTGCATCCTCAGAATAAAGTGATAGATCATTGGAAAATACCGTGAAGAGTAAGGGACCAAGTGCCGAGCCTTGAAAGACGCCCATAGAGTTGGGGAGAGGTTGTGATAATACCCGGCGACCGGACTCGTCCTTCAATGACACACTCTGCGTGTGACCCTGGAGATAAGCGGCGAACCAGGATGTCTCTATGCCGTGCATTGCCAATTTAGCGAGTAATAACTCATGGTTGATGACATCAAAACATTTGCTTAAATCAATAAGGCATAGCATAGAGACATCCCCCCTATCGGTGGCGGCCAGGATTTGGTCACTGACGGACAGAAGTGCTGTCTCAGTTGAGTGCCGGGGTCGGAAACCGTGCTGGGTATTGGCCAGAAGATGGTTTTGGGAGAGATAGCGATAGAGCTGTTTGTGAATGACTCGCTCGACCACCTTCATAATGACAGGTACTAAGGAGATAGGTCGAAAATTAGTGGGATCAGATGGGTTTCCAGACTTGAAGATGGGGTGAACTATAGAGTGTTTCCAATGAAAGGGGATATCGGACCTTGAGATGCAGGTGTTAATGATGTGAAGGATAACGTCACCTATAGATGGGAAAGCAGTTTTCAGCATGCGAATGCAGACGCCATCAGACGCACAGGCGGCAGAATTGCGCATATTGAAAACTGTGTGACCGAGTTCACCGAGAGAGATAGGTCTGGGCTTAAATCTACCGGTTACGACCCGCGGCAAACGGCCAATTTGCTCAACAACTGGATTTTGGTCACGGATCTCTGTAGCGACGCGGGGACCCACAGAAACGAAAAAAGAATTTAAAACGTCAGCCGATACATCAGGTTGAACACTAGGTCCGTCTTTCTTACCAGCCACAACCGACCTAATACTTTTCCACACCTTGTTGGGACCCCGCCCACTTATCTCTCTGTGAAGTTCGCCGCGTCGGTCTCGTCGCACTGCGGCCCGGACAGTTCGGTTTAAGTCTTTGTAAACCTCCGACTTTCTACCGAACTGCTGTAACGCGGTACGACGTTGATCCATGATTTTAAGTGTGGCGGGGGTAACTGGTGGTGCAGTAGGATTACGGATGGTAATATTCTTTATAGGTGCGTGATCGTCAAAAATCGGCAGAAATTCGGTCAGGAAAGCATCCCACTGGTCACTTACGTTCGTGGCACTAAACACGCCCTCCCAATCGGCAAACATCAGGTCAGAGTTCAGGGCATCGACATCTATACGGTTGATTGAGCGGGATTGAACAACTGTAGGATTTTTGCGTTGTTTCGGAACGTTAATAGACACACGAAGGAGTTTGTGTGGGCTGAAGTGGCAAAAGGATGCAGAGCAATCACGCACAAGCTCTCTATTTTTAACCATACAGACGTCTAGCAACGAGCCGGAAGTGTACGTTGGAACGGTTACAAGCTGCTCAAGAGAATAATTTGATAAAAAGTCACTGAGGTGTACACGCGCACGAAAACTCTCCTCCTTCAACATATCACAGTTTAAATCGCCACAGATCATAAATGGAATCTTGGGAAAATCAATTAGTACACGCTGTAACTGCGTCTCGAGGTCCGAAAAGTCCGCTCGCAGAGCGGCATCGGTCTGTCGGGGCGGCCGGTACACAGAGCATACAATTAACTGGCGATTTCGTTCGAGCTTGAACAACATCCACCGAGTTTCCAGGAGACTGCCGGGGTGCGGGGATGTGCTCGGTTTGATGGTCACAGTTTTCATATCCGTTTTTGACAGTACGGCGACCCCACCGTAGCCGCTGCCGTCTGGTCGGTCGACTCGGCTGAGAGAATAGCCGGGAATCACGAGAAGTCGATTTGGAGTAGAAGGGCGCAGCCAGGTCTCCGCCAGGAGGCAGGCGTCGAAATCGTGACGGTTTAGTTCTTCGGTGAGTTCTAGTAGTTTTGGCTTCAGGCTTTGAATGTTCAAAACGCCGATCAAAAGACCGGTGTTTGCTGTCTTTGTCAGCCGGCGGGTTTCCGAGATGGTGAGTCGGGCCGGTAGGGTGAGGGTTCTGTGACTGGGCTCTGGTGCGCAGGTCGTCGCGCGGTGCTGCCGGCCGGACCCACATACGACACTGATTGATTGGTGTGCGTGAGCTCTGGTACGGCGGATCAGGTGAGACAGACGAGGGGGTAGGCTGAGCCTGATCCTCTCGGTGACGTCACTAGTCGCGTCGTCCCTGCAGAGCAGTCTGTGGACTGCCAGCAGCTGTTCCCGGTCATACTTGGTGTTAGTCCTGACTTGGGTTTGTGGACGCTCTACACGGCGGGGTAGAACCCCAGCGTCCGAGGCGGCCGGCTGATAGCCGTAGCCCCCTCCTCCTCCCCTGGCGCGTCTGGCCCGCCGTCCGCCACGACACCCGCGGTGAGCGGGCCGGCGGCAGCGGGCCTCCGTCGCCTCCCGGGCGCCGGCCATGTTGACATTAGCCGGCCCGAGTCCCGTCCCCTCCGCTGGTGGAACCGGCATCCATGGGGTCGGGTGGGGGAGCTGAGGTCGAGTTCATCCACGCGCAGTCCACGTCCGACAGAAAGTAGTACCGGGAAAATCGAGCAGAACTTCCGACTGAGAAGAGGTAGAGTTGATCTGTTTTCACGAATACATACAGTGAAGAAAACCGCAAAACTTGAGTCGGTTGGTCGTAGGTAAGCATCGGAAAGTAGTTTTCAAATATGACTTCGGGCGTTAGCTGCCCTCTCGCAGACCACGGCTTGACAGAGAGATATGCGAATAATTCTTGGACTTACAGTTCTGGAGAGTGGCCACAAAGATGCAGAAGGAGATTACGAGCACTCCGATGTCAAATTTCACAGCCTGTACACGAAATTTCTCCATAAACGATACGAAAAACGGAGGAGCGCCTGGGGGTCGCCGGTATAGCGCGCGCGCCCAGCGCCAACTCCATATATATTGAATATTGAACACAATAACAGTCATGGTTATGTGACTACTTTTAAACAATAAAAAACTAATGAAGTTCACAAGTATGGTGTACCTGTTAATATTTACCTTCTTGGTTATTCTCTATCAACGTTTCTCTAGAAAAGACTGTCTATACCTACGTACAGGTCTCGCGGGCTTTAGCGGTAGGTTTTGCACCTATAAAATTTAGTGTACTTCGGGCTATATCTTCATCGTCTTAAGCTTTTTAGTGTTGAAGATGCGATCGACTTGTTGGTTCACAAGCCGGCCATGATCGTGTAAAATGGCTTCATCGTAGATCGATTAGTTTCTGAGAAAACATTGATAGCGACAGACAGAGTATTGGGCCTCAAATTTATCTGCATGGAAAATTCTCACAACCAAAATTTTCAACTTGGAGAGAAGCTGCTAAAGCTTTTACAAACGAACGCAGGTACATAGATGAGGTCACACAAGAGGATTTCACAAAACGGCACTTCATCATAAGGTAAAACTCATGACAAACAAATACAGACAAAATGTACCGATAGGAACACAACTTCATCGAGTAAAGATGGAGTTGTGAAGCTGGGGATAGCACGATAGCGTTAGAACCTCTCATTGCGGTAGAAGTTACACTCATACTCTGAGAAGGCTGAAGAAGCATTGTCACCATTGAAGTAAGGGACGCACATAATTCAAAGCGAGGTGGAAAAGAAGTAAACTGGTATCATAGCCTGCGTATCTCACCAGGAGAACAGATGAAGCGGATACCTGAGACGAACGCACCATGTGAGCTCAATACTATTCGTTAACTAATTAGCCAAGATTAGATCCAATGGTCAGACATATTTTTGTAGAAATGGCTGTCACTTTCAGCCACATAGCTGTCATAACTGAAATGCATGGTGTCATGCATTTGGCACTCTAACCCGACTGCAGTCTTACTGTTGGGACAGCGTACATATTTTTTTTTTCACACAGAACTTGTGATATAAGTGATAAGGAAACGCAACATTTACAAATAAAGTCTTTATAGACACTACAAGAAGTTACAAAAATTTAAGACTATGCTAGGATTGAATTTGGAAATTTAGGGCGATTTTGAATTTTGTAACATACGGCTCTAATGCGCTGACTTTCCTGACATACTGACTTTTCGAGCGCCTTCCTCTGCTGCTCCCAGCAGGAGACATGCGGCATGTCAGGTGCATCCGTGTCCTCTATTTGCTGGTGGTCTTCCTCCAGGGCATCATCTGGTGGCGAGACAAACACGGAAAAACGTCACACATGTCGTCTCAGCGTTAGGACCAGGGATACACGGGGGAAAAGTCATACGACAGCCTAAAAAGTCAAATTGCGGGCATAATACTAATTCATAGAGTGATTAGACCGTTCCCTTATGGTAACTTCATGAATGCAGTGCAATGCTGGTGCACCTTCAGAAAATTACATAGTCGCAATACCAGCGTAACGAACCAAAATTCTACTCCAACGAAAAACCCGTAAACCTCGCAGAACTCGAAGACCTCGCAGCGAGGAAAATCGAAAGTTGACTCAAAATAAGCTTTTGGAATGCGATGCAAAGTGGTTCGCAAGCTAAAACAATGCAGACTCGCTTGTTAGTTGTTACATGGTAGTGTGGGTCGCTCAGCTTAGATTGTATTATTTGATTTTGAAGAGACCCGAAAACCCAAATTCGCGACCCGCATGCGAGGTCCAGTGTGGGGCGGCCTTAACTGTTTTATACTCGTAAATGGTCAACGATTAATAACATCAAATAAAATCGATGATTTAGGCTGATTCGATTGACTAGTGTCGTTTTTATGTAGCGAAACGAATGAATGTGACCCGAGATGTTTTTAAGTTATACAAAATTACAAAAAAAGTTTTGCTCTGAATTCCGATTCTAAAGTGTCAGGAACAGACCTTTTCCGTCCCTTGCAATACTAAGCGCCGCTCACTTCTCCCTCATCCCTCAAACCCAGAAGCGTCGAAGCCCGTTTCTGCCGTTCTCTGTGATCTACTATTACGTTCCACACACTACTCCTGCGTCCGTTCCGGCGGTCACTCACGTAGCTTGGTCTCCTCGGCGTGTCCCTCGTTCTCGGGCTCCAGGTACTCTGCCTGTGTGATCCAGTCCAGGTACCCGCGCAGATCCTCCTCCAGCTGCTGCTTCTCACGCAGCTTCTGAAAGTCACCGCGAGCCTTCGCCTTCTCCCTCTCCTTTGAGAACTCTCTGAGGACGACACGGGCCGGCGGGTGTGGTGGGTCACAATATCAGTCTCAGTGGGGAAGGAGATGACGAAGGAAGAAATGCGGCTAGAAGAAATACGAAGTGAGGCATGATCGGGCAATGAAAAATATTTGTAAATGCGCCTCTCTGATTTGAAGTACGTCTCCTTTTCGTTGTTGCTACATGCCCAGCTTTTATTCGCAGAAACATGCTTTTAAAGTCGATACCGGACATTTGATTGGTTTTCATGTTTATCAATGTGAATAAATGACTCATATTAGCAATAACATGAACATGGATTAGAAAAATGATCCACTAGACGACCATGAACCACTCATTGTCGTATCCGAAGGTGGCTCTTTACTCATGCTATTGATATTTTCATACGTTATTTTAAGTTTAAAACATCTGACACTATTGCATTATCTTTAACTACGCTATATATGGTTTCGAGATTGTCCCAAGCATATCATGCGACTCGTATGCGACATTTTAAGATCATATGTAGCAATAAGGCAGAAGAAGCGCCTATACAATGACAAATACGTCTAATGAAGCCCAGCTTTTCAGTAAAAATTGGCAAGCTTGCGAAACACGTTACAAAAGCAGTTGACGCAGAACGAAAATATTCAGACAAGCCGTGAAGAAGCGTAAGAGGGCCAGATCTGCCTACAGACTGATTAATATGCAGGCACACGAAACACAACAGAGAGCCAAGAACTTCACAAGAAAAGCAGACCACATCAAGCACAGACGAGACAGCCGAGGACAACTTACCCGCTCAATACACCCAGAATAAGATTCATTACAAAGAATGCGCCCACGAGCATCATTGATATGAAATATATCCATGGATAGGATTTTCCCACGGAGTCTTGAATCTGGCACGAACAGAAAAAAGTGTCAAAGGCGCATTCAGCATCGCATTCAGGGTGAGGACAGCACTGGTGGCGCTCCTTTTTGCTGGCCAGTTGCACAGCACATGCACAAAAGTGTGCAATATGTTGCAGTGTCTGTGTGCTGAAATCAGAACCACCGGCCGTGAATACAGAAATGATCCCTCCTGTCCACATGCACAGGCTCGGTATGTGGATCAATGATCCACCGGTGACAGTCAGCCGGGCAACTTTGCTGGACGTTCAGTGCAGCCTGTGAACCACCCAGGACACCGCAGGACCCAAACAAATAACAGACACAGCAGTGCCAGTCGAGGTGCCGAGCAGACAGGCGGAATGCACAAAGGAAGCCTTTCCTCCCCCTCCGCAGAGCCCCTAACTTACCCACTGAGCACACCTAGCACGAGGTTGAGCACGAAAAAGGACCCCATTACGATGAGCGAAATGAAATAGATCCACGGCCACGAGTTTCCGAGCGCGTCGTTTATCTAGGGAGCAGCGGGGTTAGGTAGAGCGTTAGTCAGGGCCACACATGCGCACGCACACACCAACGGTCGATCGAGAGATGAGCTGTAAAACGCTGAACATGTGTCTTGTCATGTGACTGGAACTGCCAGGGGTGATCAACGTACACAATAAAGGGCCTGTCTCATAACCGTATGGTTGGTTAATATGTGTTGACACTACCACAGGGGCCCAATATAGACCTCATAAAATCAACGCGGCACACGTCGGCAGTGTTAAACGTTTAGTTTTGAGTGAGCATAAATGGACATTGGATATTACACATTTTGTGGTAACGGATCACGTAAGCTCTCCTGTGATAGGAAAATCGCACAAAAACCTTTTCCAGTAGTGCTCAAGGTGAATAGTTGGATATGTTTACTGGAATGCAACAAGGTTTACGACTACACATCAGACTTAGAAAAACAGCATTCTAACACGCACATTGCACATTCAGAACACTGTTTAGACATCGTTCTATTTAAAATGAAGCTTCTTACATCACATATTAGCTCTAATCGTTTTTTTCTCATAAACACGCTCTTTGGGATTAATGCACGCATTCAATATGATCCGGTCCAGTAACACCAAAGGTATTCAGATCGTATCGCATGTCCTTCCTTCAAAATCGTAGGTATGTATGCTTATGGTATTTTACTTTTCATCCTATCCACTCACACGAATAGTATAACCGTCCGGCTCTCACCGTGGTCACTCACATCGTAGAGGATGTCCGTCCAGCCCTCCATGGTAATGCACTGGAACACGGTCAGCATGGCCAGACCGAAGTTGTCGAAGTTGGTGATGCCAAAGTTGGGCCCCTCCCAGTGCGTGGTACAGTTGTACCCCTCCGGACATTGGTAGCCGGTACCGTTTCGACCACACGGCATCGGCTCATCCATCATACTACCTGTCAAAATCATACACACACGGGCACAGTGACCACGTTCAGGTGTAAGTCAGATGCATCAGAATAGGTACAGCTGATTAACACATCGCCCCGTTACCGCCGAGCTAAATAGATTGGATTGCTTTACGGACTACGGTTTGCTTTTGCAAGTTTGACATTTACCTAAAATAAGTGTCCGCAACACCATACTGTAGGTACTTTGAGAATGTATCATGATGTATATCGTTGACTACTGCTAACATCGTCTAAATTTGTTTTATATATTTCGACGACCATATTTATTGCAACAAGCCTTATGGCGCCGTTTCTCACTATTGCAAACTATTCCCCTGGATCCCCCCGGCCTAAGACATTTGCAACGGGGGGGGGGGGGGCATTGAGCGGGCCACGGCAATCGGCATGACGAAGCTGGGACCGCAGATTTAGCTAGGTATACTGCACCGCACGCCCAGGGTGCGTTGCGGCACAGTCTACCCTGACAGTCCAGCCCGAGCCGCAAGCTGTAGGGATTATTGAATGAGCCAGGCGCCAGTCATAATGTATTGCTAGTTGTTTGCGTAATATGGGTCATGACTTTGTTATAACTGTGACAATTTCATTTCTGCTCGATTGTTTTCCGTGTTTCAGATCGCAGCTTCATCTCATGCTCTAATATTACAGATTCCCAGCTAATTACACGCATGTCATGTTTTTGTTTTCCTTTCAAAGAAAGCTCGCATAATAATACCGATAAATCGCATACGCATTAGGCATGCAAAAAGCTCAAAACGTTCAAAAGATTACATAGATAGCATGGTTTGGACAGGCTATTTCAAACACTGAACCAATCCCAGTTGATAAACAATTTCCGTGAAAACAGTCACACTTTCACGCAGGTCCCTACCCGTATATGAAATACCAACAACATTGTATCCCAAAATGAAATGGAGTATCGACCTGCGTGGGGCGTCGCTGAGTAATTGCTATCGAACGTCTCGCCAGTCACTGCAGTGTGCCGCTGCCACTAGGAACACCGATTGGGTCGGGCACGGTGAGCAATGCAATCACATGAGCTGCTGGTCAGATTAACAGCTGCGCCCAATACATAAACAATGCTCCTTAGCCTGCAGCGATACAGCTGGGTATGCTATAAAAGAGGCTTAAGGATTAGGACTAAACGCTATAGGACAGGACGAATGTTTATTTAGTCCCTTGGGGTTATGTTTTAGTGAACTGATGTCTTACCTGGTAAAATAATTTACCAGCAGCCATTTTACTGGGTGCATCACTCATGCATCACTCCGGTATTTTGACGCACCTGATTCGAGGCTAAAACATGTCTGGTGCAGCTTTCCCTTGAAGAGCTCCAGACCAATAATGGCGTAAATGATGATGACGAATATCACAAGCAGCGCGATGTGAAGTAAAGGCACCATGGCGCGAAGAATGGAGTTGAGGACCACCTGCAAACCTGCAAACACAAACATGCCCTTAAGTTTATAGCCAGCAAGAGGACAGTTAAGTCACAGAAACGGCGATGTTGTATAAAAAAAGATACTTGCAAAGAAGTATAAACGAACAGCTGTATATCCTAGCAAGGTAAATATCGCAACTTATTACAATATTATATTTTTAAAATGCCGCAGATTCTCTCCCGGTAGCAGGTACAACGGACCATAGAGATCTTATATACATATATGTATGTATATCAGATCTTAATATGTGTATATAATTTTAATTATTATTTATTGATATTAATATGTATCTCTATGGAATTAATTAATATTATTATGAGCTCTATGGAACGGACGACTTTGATGACTTTGACTTAGAAGACTTTGATAAACGCCTGCACCGTTCGAACGTAGCCTAGTCGGTGAGCTCACCACCGAACTCCGCGACGGGAAAAAGTGGCACGCCGGCCCAGTGCCTTTGATGTTGCCGATCTATCTCACTTTAGATCTAACGGCGCAAATGACGGCATCCGGGACGAGCGAGAGCTGGGAGATTTCGACAGCGACCGGGCAGAGGAGGGAGGGTAAAAAACGACCTACAATACGGCTTTGACGAGCGTTCATCGTGAATGCATCGAGTTGTGGTTTTGTAACAATTTGGTGCGACCTCCAGTCTGCTTCGTTGTTTGTATAAGAAGAGTGTAACGTGTTATTCAGGCTACCAAATAACAACATAAACATCAATAAAATGAATTATAGCCGTTTATTGCGGACATAACGTCTTTACGACTTCAGGTCTGTTATGATTTCATCTCTGACTGTGGAAACTAGCGGAGGTAGATCCAAATCAGATGCTGTATGAAACTAGTCCTATGACGGAGCTAATCCAGTCCATGTGTGATCTAATATATCCCGAATACAAAACTTGGCGCACTGTTATTTTAAACTATTATCTTCTCCGTTGTCTACATGTTAACTAGCAGAAATAGACACATCGGATATCACAAAAAGTAAAAACGCCATCAACAGTTTCACTAGATTTATCGTTTTCCCCTGATGCGCTAGCGTTTTTGCTCCAAACACATTGGGGTCGATGGTCAGGAAAGGAATTCCAACCAAAGTTGGATGGCCGTGGGATGTGCTACTTCCCAAATGGTGCCAACCCGTCCGTCCACCACAGTGATGACCGTTCTTCTGCCTCTGCCAATGGCCAGATAAATCACCGGAGACCGTCATTCGTCATTGCAAAAAATGCAGGGGTTATTAGGTGCTACCTTTGGTGGCCCAATAAGTCATTAGAACAATCGTCTGCTGCTGATTGGCATGTGGTTAACCACGATGAGCTCTGATGTTTCTTTTTCATTGCACTACACGATGGCTGCTGTGACTTGTGCAATACGCGTAATTGATACTGATAGGCATTGTGTTAATGATATTCTGCCCGGCTTTGCCCTAGACCATGCGCTAGGCTAGCCAACAAGTGGATATTTAATCAGTGGACGCGTAAACGAACGACACAACCTCACACACATTTTGATCGAAAGGTAAATGGCTCTCACTGGTCTCTCGTCTGTCCATTCGAGGACTGTCTCTGTTGGCGGTTGTCGGCACCACTTACTGGGAACTCCGGACACAAGTCGAAGTGGCCGCAACACGCGAAACGCCCTGAGCGCCTTCACGTCGAACCCTTCCTTGATTAGTGACGACAGTGCGGTGCTGATTAAACTGAGGAACAGAGACGCGTTCAGACAGGTAACAGGGGCTGTCAGTCCGCGTTAGCATTCATAAATGGACAAGAGAGAAGTTGTGCCCAAACGGAATTGCATGCATGAACAATAACTAACATATAACGTTTATCAATTAGGTACCATGCATGCATAGGTAGGTATGCTTCTTTCATAATAGCTACATCCGGTTTAGCAGCGAAGTTCGTTTGAGATTAGGCTCAATAAAAGAGCATTATTTACCAGAATAACAAAGAAGTAACCAACTTACCCTATAACAACTATGCTAAAATCTAATAAGTTCCAGACGTTGCGTAGATACGCCGCTGGATGTAAAAGAAACCCATACGCGATGATCTTCATGATGCACTCGGCTGTGAAGATCACCAGGAAAATGTACTCGATGCTCTCCTGCCAACAGCGGGGCCATCGTCAGTGTCCCAGCGGCCCGGGGGTGCTGTAAAGCCACCGCGACCTGTGCCACAGCGACACAGTCAAAGGTCAGTGGAGCGGTGCGCGCTGCGGAGTCCGGGCGTGGTCCAGGGATCGACCTCTGGTCAGTGAGCACTGGCTGACGGCTGCTGTCCGCGCTCAAAGGGGCAGGGGTGACCGATTGGTGGACCGGGCAGGGAGGGCAGCCCCAATATCCGGGGTGGCAGCGGCCCACGGGCGTGGGTGGCCGCCGTATGACTGGTTTGGCTGCGGGCCAACCGGGCTACGGAGCAGCGATCTGCCCGCCGTCCGGCCAACAGCTGATCACAGCTGAACCCACCGGTCAGGAGGCCCTCAGGACAGCGCCGAGGGTCGAGAGCAGCCTCTAACGCTATCGGCAGCCGGCAGATCAGCCAGTTGAATGTCTGTGGCGATAGACACCAGCACATATGACCCGGGGATGAAGCTATGTATCTCGGGAATGTTATCAAGTTTCACAATGTATTGAAAAAGACACTGGAGACATTGGTACATTGGCCAAACTTCATTCTTTTCGTTTCAATAGAACTACGGTCTAAAAGCATGATCACACACTCGGTAATGCATGACCTTGCCGGTCGCCATGGTTCCTGAACGAAACATGGCGTAAGGTCTAGAGAACTGTGCCGGGGTTCGACGAGCTCCTGAATCTCGCGTTCCGCTATTGGATATTGCCAGTGGAGTCGTTACCAGCAAGTTATAGGCGAGCAACGGAGGCTAGCCGGCACACAAACTTCTAACAGGCCGCGGCCAGGAAGCGAAGTTTGAGGCAGAGGAGGAGAGGGTAGCGGGAGAGAGAGGAAGATAACAAGAGAGCGTAAGATCAAAGGGAAAATAGGCATGTTCAAATTGGAGCGAGAGAAGAGGAGGAGAGAAGGAGAGAGAGAGAGAGAGAGAGAGAGAGAGAGAGAGAGAGAGAGAGAGAGAGAGAGAGGGAGGAAGAGGGCTGGAAGAAACGACACATTGCGGGCGCTGGATAAATACCCACCGAGTTTGCGTTCATCGTTCGGCTTAAAGCTAACTATCGGTACGGATAGTATAACAAGGTCATTTGACTCTTACCGAGTCCCGTAGTTCACGCCATTTGAGTTCCTGGTAGTTCAAGCATCAGTTCTAATTTAATGGACTGGACGGCTGACTGTACGGCCGGCAAAATTTCCATCAGAGATACCAAAGACGGCAGCGCTATCCATGCCGGGCTACTATTTCAGGCCACAATGCACGAAGGACAATTTTTCACTTTCAGCCAACAATTGTCGATATGTATGGGTTTTGGAATGAATACCAATTCACGTCTTGCCGCAAACAGACAGTTATGTCGTTGCCATTGATGCAGGTTTGCATCTAAATAACACAGAATATATACTGCAGGCAATGGATGCCGGGCTAGTATTCACACTCGTAAAACGTTTAAGTGTCTTTTATGAGGATGGGTAAAAATAACAAATATAAGCGACTAGACCATGGGTTCTAATGGCCCAACTCCGCCTCTAGACAGCTCAATCGACAAGGTATAGGTATCTGCGGAATGGACGGCACTATACACATGCGACCCGTCCCCTCTCCCCCGCTTACACGAAGACAAACATACCAGCGTACGGACCATGTGCAAACTTCCGCATTCACCGATTCCCCACCTAACATGGCCGCCTTATTTGACACGGGGGACCTCCGACCGTCTGCAAGGGCCGACTGACACGCACGGGCATCGTAAAGACGGTGCTAAACGGCGCGAGACGGCCAGGAGGGAGGGGCGGAGTAGACACGCGTCATTAGGGTGGCCCGGCCGACCCCAGCGGCCGGTCCGGCGCTTCATGACCACGCTATTCCAGCGACTCCTTGACGGGTTTTCCGAACTAATGGAGGCCGATATGCCTATTATATAGTTACGCACGCACACACACATGCAGCTGGCGCTGGGCAAATAAAACGGTGGTAGTGGTGACATATGTGAGCTACTGAGCCTGGGGAGGAAGGGAATGTTCACGGCTGAACAACATCAAGTGGAGGCGTTGGCGTCGCTAGAGTGGTTGTCAACTCACGAAGGTAATAATAAGTTGGTGTCTTCGATTTCGTTGATGACGTTGTACTTACCAGTATCGAGTTTGTGTCGTTGGAGTCGCCGTTGGGATACGGCGTGTAGACCGCCAACGCAGCGCAGTTGGCGAATATTGTCAGCAGAATCAAGTGCTCGAACGGCGTATGACAGAACAGTCAAGGAAACGATGCATAAACATAATGCTATTATACATACACCATTGCCGCATTGTTTAGACACGGATACGCAAAAGCAACAAAAGCGAGATACGATTATGCACCGTATGCCTGCCGTGTAGAAATGTATAAATCGATAACTATAATCATGTGCTAAATTATTTGGCCAAAGTGGCTGGCGGCTAGACACGCAAAAAGATCTCTGACATGCCGTTCCTTAGTTATGGAAGCCGTGTTTTGTTTCACGCCATAGTCACCACCATGTTTTCAGGGAAATGAGACAATGAATCATTGTTAGGGAATTGTATGTCAAAATACAAAGGGCCAAGGCGTTTGGAGGCGGTAATTTCTGCTCAGCCGTCTATGCGGTTCGCCGCGGGCGGCTGTAAGCACCAGTGTTACGAGGTTTGAGTCAGCGTTAGCCACCATACTTAATTCCATGCCAACCGGCTGTAACTTGCCGCTGAATTGGACAGCCGCGCCCATGGCGCAGTGTAACACTTCCACGTCACTGCCACGTGATTGAGGGAGGCGAGGTGCAAAACTTGCACTTTCGTTCCCCCGATAAATCAACTTTTCAAACCTCATAACATTGAAGACTTTGGTGTCGACCGGCCATCAGCATACCTACCACTCAGTCCCGACATCCCACTGAGGTGGTCAGTCACTTATCTCCTCCTCCTCCTCTGTCCCTTTACGATCAGCAGAGCACCCCTGATGGACCGTGCTGCTGCTCCTCCCCTCGCCATGTACTCGGAGCTCCGCCGGAGCGGCGCGGGGGCGCCCGGCCGACCGATCGCTCCTGGGCCGTCACGCCGGGCCCATCTGCGCGCCCATGTAGCTCCGCTCAGTGGCCTCTCCGGTCGGGCCGGCCGGCCTCTTCCAGAGCCGACCGCCGACCGCCGCTAATGACACGGAAGTCAGCCGAGCACGACCGGCGAGCCGACGGCGGCAGGGGAGGAGGGGAGGGGGCAAGGCCGAGTCGGCAGCGGCGCGGCGGTGAAGTGAGCTTCCCGTGCCTGGCCGCCGCTCAATAGAGCCGGCGACGCGGTGCGAGCCAGCGCCGCCTGCTGCCGGCCTGATGAGCGCGGCCGGGACCTGGACAGGTTTCCCCTGAGACATCGCGCCGTGCGCGGCCGCTGGATCGAACCCCTCCCCCCGGAGAGGCTCCCCGGAATCACCGCTGGCAGCTCGGCCGAGCGCGGCGCACAGACAGGTGTCGCTAATCCAGAGGATCAGCTGCCGGCACGGTACTTCCGATCAGACGCGCCGTTTCCGTTGGCGCTTTTTGCTAAGGGAATGGTGCTGCTATAGGTCCGAGGGAATAAATATGAAAAGGTGCCGCTTCACTTCAGCTCTATCACTTCCATTAGTCATTTCCTGCTAGTTGTTGGTATTCAGCGGAAGTCAGGTTGGATGCATTAGAAATGATTTCAACTCGGTTCAACACCTTCAAGAAAACAGCAGAAAACGGCATCTCTAATTCAGCCTTCAACATAACACTGCGGGCTCATTGCATTGTACTGCCAGCTGGGTGGACTGATCGGAGCGAGCTTGGACTGCGGCGGTATCGGACGAATATTGGCATTACATATATGGACTGACGAGCCCGCCGATGCCGCCTGACGGTGCCGCCTCCTGGATCGAGCTGCATCCTGCGTCTCTGGCGGCATTTCGCCTACCGTTCCGGCGGTCGGCTGCACTGTGGGCCGTTTGCAGAAATACCCGAACGGTGCCAAGAATGCGACCGGCGGCGGCATTGGCGCCAGGCAATGAGCGCTTCTGGCCGCGCCAGAGCGGCCGCTCCGCCAGCTGGTCACTGGCGACTCCGGCTACCGACTCCGATTCTGACTACGATCCCAACTCCGATTCGGATTCCCACTCAGGTACTAATAGCAATCATCCACTCTGTTTCACATGTCGACCCTGCTGTGATCAACTCTTCAACTAGGGCTTTGATGCAGAGCCCCGGCACAGCTCTGCTTGCAATTTCCCTCCAACTGTCTCTGACTCTCTCACAGACTCTTTCTTGGAGCTTGAGCTCCAGTCAAGTCTAGTGACGTTACATCGAACCGTGGTTGCCGCTGTCTGGAGTCACTAGCGTTTTGCGATGCGCCCCACCTTGTGTAATAAATGAGCACACGCGTGCTGTATTGATCAGTGGACAGGCTGCCTGTCATACAGCCCATGTGCATGGCTATGTGTCCGTGCATTAAGGGCACGCGCCACAATGACCTCACGTCAGCGCTGTGTCCATTTTGCATGACATCATACACCTGACCGCGGCTGACCTACAGACAGTTTCCAGAAGGCACAAAGGGTAGACCACCGAGCAGCGCCCTGGAAGAAGTCTGTAGCTGCCCTAATTCAGATGAATGGGTCAGGAGCGCTGGCGATGAGCAGGAACTGGGTTAACAGAGTCGAATAAATTTCATTTTAGCTTTTAAAAACCGACCGGGTCAGGGGAAAATTCAATAACGGAGTTCCCGGAGCATTTTTGCCACTTGCCTAAATCCGTAACTTAAGAAGGTCCAGAAGCTAACGCGATAAGCCAAAACTTTTCACCGAAAATACTATCATGCACTTACACCATGATTCAGGTCAATAAAAGGAGTCAAAGGCCAAGATGAGTCTTGGCCGACATACCGATTTCAAGACTTGACAATGCAAAGTTAAGTCTTGAGGCAAAGTTCATGAAAGGTCACGAACGGTAGAAACTGTATGCATTGAATACCTACCTACCATCCAGTTAATTATTAACTCAGTGTCGATTTTGCCATTAGCGATTTTGAGTCTCCATCACGCCGTAATAAAGGATATTTCCACTCGACGACCCGGATGCAGACTTGCCGCAGCGGGTTGCTGAGTGTGAGGCAGCAGAGCGCGCGCGCCGGCCGGTCCGGCTGCGGCTTCACGGCGCGGCGCGTCGGCCGCCGCGGCGCCTCCGACGCCGGCCGACCGTTGGGCTGCATGGTGCGGGCGCGCGCCGCCGCCGACGCCGACGGCACGCCGGTGGTCACCGACGCTACCGATGGGCCGCCGCCGACCGTCGGCGAGCCGCCGCCGCCATCTGAAATCAGACAGACACTCCGTCAGCGCACTGCGGACGGCGGACATCACGGGCCAAACTGCAAATAAGTTTCCTGGATGCACACCGCAAAATGCAAATTGGGAGGATCGTGGCGAGCCGTATGCCGCTCCACTGTGTACTGTTCTGCCTCTCCGTGATCAGCATGAGGATCAGCGTCTGAGCAATGGCGCCGAGACTTTTGGCATAAATTTGGTTACATAGCAGCCAGCACAAGTCTTATGAGCGCAATGTAATAGAATATTATCATCATTTCTCCTCCAGGTAGATACAGGACGGAAATTGACAGTTGACTATTATTGGAACTGGAACAACTACCAAAAACTGCCTGTAGGTTTATTTTCTCAGCTTTTGTAGAACAGCTAAACATCTCCCATCCCATCGGTCACTTAGTGAAGCATAAGTGAGCCGATCAGCACTGACAGCGATGACGTCACAGATTCTGTGCTGACGTCACTGCCCGGTGGAAGCAGCGGGTAGCGCCGTTGATGTCTGGTGCCGGGTATCTGGTCCGAATTAAAGCGGACTACTGCACAGACCAACAAAACCACTTCCTCATGAGCGTAACGCACTGTCGCACTGCGTTCGATCCTCACTAAACTAGCGCACAAGTTCACTATGAGGTATACTGTGCTGTGATGGCACGTCTCAGTGACGGCTGACGTCACTCGGTCACGGCACGTCACCCGGATGACGTGAGCCGCCGTGACGTGAGGAGGAGCCAGCGACAGATGGCCGGCCTCTGATGACAGAGGAGAGGCGAGGCCGCGCCGATGACGACCCTGTCAGTGCGACAGAGACGAGGGGCGGGGCGATGACCCTGGTAGTATGACGCGACGACTTTGTATCGGCCGGTATCTGTTAGCTTGCAATGGTAGGAGAAATTCAAACTCCGCCGTCCACGTCTTCTAATTTCATAGGCGTAGGAACAGGGGGGGCCAGGTGGGCAAGTGCCCACCCACTTTTCGAGGTGGGGGGGCCAACCATGTGTTTTGGCCCACCCACTTTTTACTCGAGGCCCCTCGTCTCGATTTGAGAGGACGTCGTCACGTTCCAGAATAAACAAACTCGGTAAAAATAAGTTCCCCACGAATCCCCACGCACGGACTCCAAGGGGCCGTGATGGATCCAAGGAGGCCCTCTGTTCATACTTGTCAGTCGAAGCCCCTGAGACTGATGGTCTGAGAGGCCCTAGTGGATCTGAGGAGGCCCCAATATCCACACTGGTCTGGGGAGGCCCCTGACACTGGCGGTCTGGGAGGCCCCTCTATCCACACTAGTCAGAGGTCTGAGACTGGTGGTCTGGGAGGCCCCTCCATCCACACTAGTCAGAATAGGCCCCTGACACTGGCGGTCTAGCCGAGGCCCCCTACCCTCACTAGTCAGAGGAGGCCCCTCTATCCTCAATAGTCAGAAGAGGCCCCTGAGACTGATGGTCTGGGAGGCCTATCCATCTACACTGTAGTCAGAGGAGGCCCCTGAGACTGATGACCTGAGAGGCCCTTATAATCACACCAGGCAGAAGAGGCCCATGCGACTGATGGACTGAGAGGCCCTTCTATTCATACTGGCCACAGGAGACCCCCAAAACTTTCGGTCTGGGAGGTCCCTCAATCCGGCACCAGTCAGAAGAGTCCCCTGAGACTGATGGCCTGGGAAGCCCTTATATTCACACTAGGCAGAGGAGGCCCCTGAGACTGATGGTATGAGAGGCCCTCATATTTACACCAGTCAGAAGAGGCCCCCGAGGCTGATGGCTGTGAGGCCCTTTTATTTATACTGTCCACAGGAGCCCCCTGAGATTAATGGTCTGAGAGGCTCTTCTATTTATACTAACCAGAAGAGGCCCCTAGGATTGATGATCTAACAGGCTCTTCTATTTATACTAGCTAGAGGAGGCCCATGATACTGATTGTCTGAGAGGCCCTTCTATTCAAACTAGGCAGATGAGGCCCCTGAGAATGATAGTCCGAAGAGCCATGCGGCGGCAACTGGCCGTGGCCATATTTCGGCTCGGTAGGGCCCCACAGAGGTCATGAGAGCACCTCAAGGGCTCCTAAGTAGACACGCTTATCCCCATAAGGGTGCCACGCCGGCTTCTGAAGGCTCCTTGTAGGCATCTAAGGGCCCTTTCCGGCCTCTAACGGCTCCACCCGCCTGTGATGGCTCCACACCAGTGTTTATGAGCGCCACACATCGGCGCCTTTGAGGGTCATACTAGTGTCTCTTAGGGCCCTATATCGGTGCCTGTGTGGGCCACCACACCTGTGCATCTCAAGCCTCAAGGCTCTATAGGTATGTACATCTGAAGGACCCACACCGACACCTCTGAGGGCCCCACACCAGTATCTCGGAGCTCTGAAGGCCCCACACCGGTGGCTCTGAGGACTCACCGGCTCCTGAGAGTACCATGTTGATGTCTAACGGCTCCACAAGGCCACTGAAGGCACCACACAAGCTCTCACTGAGCTCTAATGTCCGTGTACCGGCCTCTGAGGGATTTAAGCCAGCGCATTCATAGTTCCACACCAGCAATTGTAAGGGCTTCACACTGAAGTATCTGAGGGTTCCACACCGGTGTCTCTAAGGGCCAAAATACCGGCATCTCTGAGGGCCCCATAGCGGCGCCTCCGAGGGTCCACATCTGGCGGGCACCCATCAGCGACTGAAGGTCCGACACTGTCGACTCCGAGAGCCCCATCTGCGTCTGGGAGCAACATGCCGTCTCTAAGAACCACAGCGGCTCCTCCGTCGAAAGATGGGCGTCTGCATGCCAAAGGGGAGCGATTCTGAGACAGTAGGACACCTACGTGCAATAGAGGGGCGCCTATGAAGCCCCTAGGGGCGCCTCAATGCGAAAGAGGGGTGCCTCTGAGGCCTACATATATGGGCGTCCACATGCAATAGAGGTCTGCAGACTGCAATTGATCAATGCCATGGGGGTGTATTCATAAGAAACAGGGGCGCCGGCATGGCAAAGAGAGGCGCCTTCAAGTGTCCATAAAAGAGAGACGCCTATGATAAGCGCACATTGTATGCGACAACGGGGCGACTGTGGGACATATAATAGGGATGTCTCTGATGACTATACATAGGGCGCTTATTGCCAAAGAGGGCGCCTATGAAGCTGATGGGGGCACCTGGGAAACGAGGAAGACATTTGTGTAAGGGTTTTCAGGGGTCATGCGCCGTTTGCGGCAAATAGATTCTAAAAAAATCGGAGGGGGAATAAATTTTAAAAATGGTGCGGACTTTCCGCGCTGTTCGCTTAAGCGGTTACGCCCCTGGGTACATCTGCCCGATCTCAGAAGCTAGATTTGGAGGTCATACTTGAAAGCAGCCAGCAGGACGAGGCAAAAGTTGAAGGCCCCTGAAAATAGGAGGCCCCCTGGAAAAGGAGGCCCCTTGACAGGGTGGCCCACCCACTTTTCGTGACGTTCCTACGCCCGTGTCTAATTTGCATCATTATCAGTCGGACTGTCGGCTCTGCTAGCCCAACTGTTTATCTCTGTTCCAATCTAGATGACTGGAAGTTATGCAGCTAATGTGTTTTCATGACATCGTCTCTTCTCCTCTCGCCCTTCTGTAGTTTGTCGCGAGAGAGGAGCATTCTCTGCAGCAAAATCGAGATCCGTCATCAAACCTCATTACTCTTTGCTAGTGACACTTCGCTGAAGCCAAGCATATCAATAACGACTACGGAAGCTCAAAACTGTCAACTCGTCGAGATCGCCTCAAATGACTGCCTGTTTCACCATGATGTCATTAAATCGGGAACTAGAAATCCGAGTGTTAAATTATATCTTATTCGTTAAACACATTTCAGAGCCCTTTATTGTGCGAAGATCACAAACATCTTAATAATGAACGCTTTCTTGTATGAATTGAGAAGAGTGCATTGCCGCATGCAGATTGCCAGATCATTCAGTCTACTACAGTTGGCTGCTTGTTTAACGCTGGCTGGTAGACGGTGGAGACAGTTTGGGCCAGTGACGTCATATAGCAGCAGACCGGAATCATGCCAATCTTTCCGCTAATTATCCTGTGTTATTACGGTCGGCCGTAAAATTAAGTAGGTCGCCCTGAGAGACATCTTGGCATCAGACCATGGGACAACCAGTATGCGCTGCGTTATGTTCATGCTCTCGCAAACTTCGAATTCAGATGCTGATTTCTTATGCACCAGGGCCCTGTTCATGAAGTCTGCGGCCGCTGCGGCTGGCCACAGGTTCTAAGCCCCGCCCATTTTTGAAACGTCATCACTCACTCGGCCGCAGCAGCGTTCCATGAACAGCGTCTGCTGCCGAAATAGTTTCCGACAATTGTTTACAACTGAAGCACACCGCTAGATAATTTGTTTACAAAATCGTCTCCATGACAACACGGCTTGCGCCTATTTGACTTCATTGCGCCAAGTTCAATGCAATTAGTTTTCTTGCGGCTCGGCGGTCGCTGGATTGCGGCCGCAGAGATCGCAGCGGCCGCAGCAAGGTGACGTCATACATTCGTCATACTACATGAGCCCCGCCCCTTTTCGTGACGCAACAACCCGGCTGACCGCAGCGACCGCAGCGGCCGCAGCGACCGCCGGGGTTCATGAACAGGGCCCTGAACGCCTTTTGGGCGAAGAACGAGCGAGCGAGATAGTGAGCCCTGCACGTGCGGAAGGGCGAGAGGGTACCTCCAACGGCTTGCGCAAAGCACCCTTCTAACCGGTCGCTAGCGGTGTGCCAAATTTGAACGCAATCGGCCCAGCCGTTCCTGAGATCTGGAAGCGGCATTCTGCACGTGCGCACGTGCAAGCGGGGTCCAAACTGACTTTTGCACGGCACCCTACTAACTGGTCCCCAACCGTGTACCAAATTTGAGCGCAATCGGCCCAGCCGTTCTCGAGATCTGGAAACGCCCCCTGCACGTGCGCACGTGCAGTAGCACCCTAACCGCAACACATGGGAATACATTGCCTGGTGGGTGCCTACTTGTATGCCAAGTTAAGCGAAATCGCCCCAGTAATTACCGAGTTACTGAAATGGGAACAAATTTGGCACCTCTTATTGTTGTATTTTGCACGTGCACTGGGGGTGACCCACATGCATCGAGAGTATCCTATTTTGGGTAGAAGAGATGCTGCTACCCTACAAAAATTACCGCAAGTCAATCGCCCAAGCGGCTGCTGAGATATGAGCCTCTCAAAATCACTACTTTTGCAAAACAGCTTGAACACCCTTGACTTTTCACGTGGCACGTGCCACGACGGTCACTGAGATGTATCAAAAGTAGTCAATTACGGGGTAGAAGGGATGGGGCTACCCAACAAAAAAGACCGCAGGCCAATCGGTCCAGCGGTTGCTGAGATATAAGCCTCTCAAAAGCGTTACAGGCCGGGCCGGGCCGGGCCGGGCCGGGCCGATCATACTGAGATTTTTCCGTTATATTGAAAAGACTCACTTCGCTCGCTGCGCTCGCTCGCTCGTTTAACGCTTGATTACATTCATGCACAATGCACACAATGCATTCTACTTGCGTCACGATAATCATACGGTTTCATACGCTCACATTCATTTTTTCGTGAGATATCTGAAGTTGTATTTCCCTAAATTTTATGTACCAAGTTACATTTAACCTCATCTCCCCAGCCCTCCACCTTTTAAACGTTTGACCGCGGTCGCGCACTGGCGCACCGGCCTGCCAGCGGCGGCGGCAGCGGCACTCGCGCTCCTGTTTATTGCATTACAGCAGCGCACTCGCGTGGCGGCCTGCCGGCCAGCGGCGCATTTGAGGCGGCCTTTCGAGCGGCCATTAGCGAATAACGACGACACGTGGGCAGGCAACTGGTAAGCGGCACGCTCCGCACCGACCGCACTGCACACCGGCGGCCACTGCGCACCGCCCGGCGGGAGGGTGGGTGGCAGTGGCACACCGGCAGATCGGCACTTCGTCTTTACTCGGGAAGGAGAGAGCACAGATCATGTATAGGCGCACGCAAGTGTGCTTGGTGCGTGCTTCTGTGCCGTCATGAGGAGGTTAACTAAAGGGGAATCGGCATATATATGTTTGAGTGGTCTTTGACAGCAACGTTTACATGTCAGCGAGAATTGATGGTCAGGTGCAAAGTGCAAAGTGCAAAGTAAAGAATGCTTTGTGTATGACTAAATGTAACGAACGAGGCAATCAACCACCTTTGCTGGAACAACAGAACTGCATTCCAAAAATATATCAAAATAACGTAAATAGTTCTTAACCTCGTGAACTCTGTTGGTGGACAGGCGTTCCACCGGTAACCAAGGAGAAACCACGACTTAAAGGTCAGGAGGTTAATTACCTCATAGGGTCGGACGCCGTCCTGCATGGACAGACTGTCACGGGTCTTACCCCATGACAGATCAGTAAAAACTTAGGAAAATAGGAAAATCGAGACTTATAAGGCTGATTAACCCTCGCCCTGGCAGGGCATTTTTCATAACACGGCCTGGCAGGGGGGGGGGTTGATGCGACCCCCCCCCTCGCGATTGGCTCCTATGGCACCTAGAAACACCAAATTTGGTAGGTAGGTGGGCCCCCCGGAGTTCTCGCCCCTGTGCAAATTTGGTTGCTCTAGGTCAATATTTAGGGGGGGTTTTGGGGGTATAAATGTAAAAATTTCGCTAAAAACAGGTCAAAAGTTTTTCGCCTCTAACTTTTGATCTAATTAAGATAGAGCAAAAAGAAAAGCACCAGTGAACTCAGCACGTCAAGGCGCGTCGAATGATATACTTTTTATCTTGCTCAAGTGTGCTTAAAATTTTTCTTAAATTTTAAGTAAACTTAAATTAATAAATTAAGTTCAAATTAACCAAATTGCATCATATCGCATATCATTTGATTCGGCTGATCACGAGGAACACAATGATACCATTTTTTAAGCTCTAGCGTCATTATGTGCCAAGTTATTGGCAAAAACGTCATTTGACCTCAGTTGACCTCATTTGACCTGACCCATGGATAAGTACACCAAACAAAGAAGCACCAAGTGTCCTGCTGTTAAGTACCGTGGTTTCAAAGCACAAAAGTGATAAAATGAAGCGGATATCTCCAGTATTTTCCGAATTTAGTATTTTCCCATAGGCTTAACATTACGACGTAATGACCTCTAACTGACCTCAGGTCAGTGACCTAAAAAAACCGGACTATATGTTATACAACTCGGTGAACTTAGCACATCCTGAAAGTTTGAAGGAAATCAGTCGAAAACTGTGAGTTGGACAGGTGCATAAAGAAAATTGAAATTTGACCATGACCTTGTACCGGTTTTTCTGACCTGGTGACCTGACCCAAGGTCACCCGGACCTGAAATTTTCAGGTCATATGTAAAAAGGCTGCCCCATAGGCTGTGCCAAATTTGGCGGCGGCCGCCGCCGTTTTTACGCTATCTTCGAAAAACCTTAGGGGGGGGGGTCGCATCGACCCCCCCCCCCCCCTGCCAGGGCGAGGGTTAATCGGCCGCTGCCTAGGCCACCTCTGGCCCGCCGCTGACAGTGGAGTGCGATTTCACTGCGGTGACGTCAAGATGACCCCGTGTCTAGACGGAATTGACAACCGGATGAAGTCGGAATATTCCTCGATTGGTGCGGGACTGACACCAAGCTGACTTGTTAGATAAGGCTACGAAGATGACCGATGTCAGTATGATTTACCGAAGCCCTTTGATTTGATCGTCGGAAATGTTGACCATGCGCTGTAAAACTGACAGTGACCGGAAACAAGATCTCTGCGACACCAATCTCCAGACACCAGAAAAACTATGACTGTTCTGACTGGTGTCAATACTGGTGGTTATGACTGGTGTCAGTATGTCACTGGCTGGTGTCATTGGCTGGTGAGGCTGATGTGGCTGGTGTCAGTATCTGGGTCTGGTGCCAGTGACTCGTGTCTGTGACTGGGGCGGACTGTTGGGCTGTTGGTGTCTGGTGTCACTGGTGTGACTGGTGTTACTGATTAGTGTCTGACTGGTGTCAGACTGTCTGTTGTCACTGACTGGTGTCAGTGTCTGGTGCCCCTGGTTTGGTGTATGGCTGGTGTCCGACTGTCGATGCCAACTGAAGTGTGCCCGGGCCCACTGTCTGGTGTCCTGTCTGGCATCAGACTGTTGGTGTCTGTGTCACTATCTGGTGTCTGTGACTGGTGTCAGGCTGTCTGGTATCACTGTCTGGTGTCTGTGACTGGTGTCAGGCTGTCTGGTGTCACTGTCTGGTGTCACTGTCTGGCATCAGACTGTTGGTGTCTGTCTCACTGTCTGGTGTCACTGTCTGGTGTCTGTGACTGGCGTCAGACTGTTGGTGTCTGTCTCACTGTCTGGTGTCACTGTCTGGTGTCTGTGACTGGCGTCAGACTGTTGGTGTCTGTCTCACTGTCTGGTGTCACTGTCTGGTGTCTGTGACTGGCGTCAGACTGTTGGTGTCTGTCTCACTGTCTGGTGTCACTGTCTGGTGTCTGTGACTGGCGTCAGACTGTTGATGTCTGTCTCACTGTCTGGTGTCACTGTCTGGCGGCTGCACGATGCCCCACAATCAGCGCAGCGGTAATGGCCCGGCCGTGTCTCGGCCTGCCGCCAGTCAGGTTCACTGTCTGCCCTCTGCCCCCGATCGGCACCAGGCTAATGCGCCGAGATGGTCGCACACACTGCGGCAGATCCGGCGCGGCGGCGGCCATTGCGACGGATCCGGGCGTCGAGCGACAAATCGGCTGTGACGCGCTGAGTGGCGGAACAGACGCGCCCGGCGACCGATACCGGCAGAGAGCCCCTGCGACCGGTCCCGGAGGAGAGGAGGGACCGAGGACACAAGGCTGAGGATATGGGGCCAGACCGATCGTGGGCAAGGCCCAGAGGAGAGAAGGGACAGGGTAACCAAGGCTGAGGATATGGGGCCAGACCGAACACGGCCCATAGGGAGAGGCATGGACGGTGCTCTCCGAGGATATGGAGAATCAGACCAATTGAGCGACGGAATGACACTGCAGTCGCCCTGCAGGAGATGAAAATCGTTCCTCGAAAATCGAGATGAAGCGCTTATGATATGGGGAAGCAGGTGAAGTGAAATGTGACTGCTATTTCCTCGGTAGACGGTGTGGTAGAATGAACGGCTTTAAACGTTCATTTGGCGGCTTTCCCCAGAGAAATGTCGTGGATTTTCGCACCGGACACCGCTTGGAATTACTCCGACAGTATAATGTATTCTGAGAGTGGAACAGTGCTGACGATGCTTCCGGTCGCAGAAATCACCGGAATTTCGGCGTCTTGGCCACTATGGGGCCTCCACAATGAGACAATGGGTCTTCGGCGGACGCTGTCAGAGCAGGCTTCGGAAACGAAAACGGCGATTCAGAATATTGGGCATTGAAAGCTGAATGTGAAGCTGAAAAGACCATTACTAAATACATAGGCATAAAACTTCTCTGATATAGTAAAAAGGGTTCTATTGACATTCTGGTAGAGACCTATGGTTGAAATATCTATTATGCATTAAATTGATTATTTTGATAATTCTCCTTATGTCGAGGTTAAAAAGGCATCCAGCCAATTGAAAATATGACTTCTGTATCAGCTTTCATTTAAAGTTAGGTATAATTAACCTCACCTAAAGCTGAAAACACCGGGAAAATATGGAAGCAGGGTGTTCACTGTGTGCACAGGAAATCGGAGAGACACACAGCGATCAAGAGCTCGAAGAAAACTGAGCTTAGGCTAACTACCATCGGCGCCAACCCTCGGTGGCCCGTGCCAGAACGGTTAGCCTACGACACCATTCAGATCATCACTATCTTAGCGAGCAGATCACTGCTATCTAAGCGATGATATGTCCGACATCTGCGTTATCACCGAGACCCAGGGCTATGACGGGCTGACTCTCACCCCGTCGCCTGTTTTGCTCGCTGAGATAACCGTCGACAACCACACGCAGAAATGCGCTAACTAGCCGGCGCCCGTCGTGTCTGCCGACAGCCGGCCGGGCGGTCCCGCGGGGGTCGACCCGTCGCCTGTCTGCCGACGGAAGGGCGGGGCGGGTGGCGGCCAGCCCCTTGGCATGATGCCAGTCCCACCCTCCGTCTCGAGAACTGGCCAGCCACTGGACTGGGCGTCGAACACCCCGGCAACTCATGACAGCCAGTGTGAGGAACGCCATGAAACGTGGCCGCCGGCGCGCCTTATGACAGCCGGGCTGGCCGCTGCTGGGCTGAATACGAGCGGGGACAGGTCGTGTCAGGGGCTGGGACAGGTGATGATATCGCGACCCAGACCCTGTGACCGGACAGGAGGTACGGCCAGACCAGTTCACGGAACACTCCAATTAACGCGCGACGGCTACGGTGAAAAATGGCCTGTATGATAAATGGACATTTACTGTAGAATTTAACCGGAGTTGGTGCTTTCAGGAAGGCTGCTTTTGTCAGTATTCTCAGTAATATCCATTGCCCCGCAACCACATAAATTGATTATCAAGTATGTCCCTCGAGAAGGAGCTCATACCCTTTACATCCAGACGGCCCTTATTTTGGACCCAGAACCCGGCTCACCGTTTCGAATTTTTGCTGCCAGTGTCATAGCAATCCCATGTTTTGGATTTTCAAAATACATAGCGTGATACATTGTAAAAAATTGTTTACTAATTTTCTAGTTATCCAGCCACTTTGTTAGTGAAAAATTGCCGGATAACTAAGAAATTAGTAAACATTGTTTACAGTGTACACACAGCCACTGTTATAGTGCTAACTTCGTGATGCTATGTAAACGTCAGACGCAATTAAATGAAAGGACGAGTCAGAGTGATACCGATGCACTTAACTCTTTTTATGTAGGAAGAGATCTACCGTGTGTCTGCTTGGACCACTTGCGACAAAAATGCCTGTTAACGAGCATACCTCAAACGCACTTCCAGTCCAGCATTAAGCAAACACATGTTTCGCCCAGAAATGTCAACCCCGAACAGTATTTCCTAGCTCATAAGAATGTGTCACTTGCCTGCAGTATAACAGTGGTCCAGACACAGACACCGCGTCCCCAAACCCGCCCAACGCTTGATTTACTTCTAATGCATCTAATTAGAAAGATCCATGAATATATGATCAGCTTGCGATACATCTGATAGCGACTACACCTGGTGTTTCCGTAGACTAGCTGTAATTGACCGCGAGCCCAGCGAGGATACACAAAGACACCCCCCCCCCCCTAGACAGACAGGCACACATAGCCACGTGCTGTGACCAGCCCCCGGGGCGACTGGGGTCATCCGGTCGGTATTAGGCCTGCGGCGGCGGCGGCGGTGCGGCGGCTCTCCCCGGGACGAGCTCGCAGCAGAGGCACCTCGGCACGGTGCATTCGCAGTGGAACATCGTCGCGTCGACCGCGCGAGCCAGGAATAGCGAACGGCCGCACCGGTGCCGACGCGCCGCGCCGCACACCATCGATTCAATATACCGGCACTGAGAGCGAGCGAGCAAAGGAGCGAGATGGGGAGAGAGAGAGGGAGAGAGAGAGAGAGAGAGAGAGAGAGAGAGAGGCGCAGGTGATGCCTGCGTCACCTGAGGTGCTGACTGCTTGCCCTCAGTCTTCTGAGCCTTGGGAGGTTATGCACAGGACTTTAAAAGATCTCATTAGATTAAATACCCACTCTATTAACTGCGTCTTAACAGCATTCAATAGTTATCATGAAACACAACCCATTCTTGCAGCTGTATGTAAATGTAGCAGAAGGAATAACCAAATGGCAGTCGTCGAGCCCTTTGGCGATAATCGATTTTGATGAGGGATGAGGGATGTATGAGGGATATATATTATATAGCACGTCCTTCTTCGGAAAATAGATAGAACTACATCAACAATGAAGACTCGATGCGACCCCTGGAAAACACTCGATAGCCTTTGATGGCCGATGAATTTTGTCAATTTCATCTTTTTACGTGTAAATCACGCATGATATATATTTTGTATTACCAGTGATTGATCTATAGGGGACGGTTAAGACTATAAAATATTTTTGTATATGCAGCCTCCCGACATTTTTTTCTCTCTCCTCTAACAGAAAAAGCCAGATCTAACGGCTTGCTTTGAATTGAAAAGCAGGCTGGATCCAGGGATATTTTTTTAATTTGGAGAAGCTTTTTTTTTGTGAAGTAAGCCCACCGCAGCGTCTAAGGTCACCTTTCTGGATTTACCAATGCTGCTGACTTTTGCGCTTAGTCTCTTTCTGGCCATTATGGTCATTATGCCATTATGCCATTATGCCGTTATGCCATTGGCCATCCTGACTTTGCCTGCAGTTCACTTTCCTTTCTACAGCATCTTTGTTAACTCGTTCTCAGTTAACAAAATTCAGGTGCAAGGAAATATTGTGTTAACGAGTAAGAGTGAAATTCCGCAGCATGATTAACACATTTGTGCTTGCTCAGTTCTTGTCTTCGGAATTTTAATTTCAACTATCTGCAGTGCAGCCTGTTATGAATAACGAGCCGGCACTGTGTGTAAGTGCTCTGTAACTCACTGTCGGTGACGGTGACGGTCGGAGTGGGCGGTGCCGTCTCCTCCATGATATTCCCCGCTCCCGTCCAGAACTCGTGTCAGCGTCCTGCGCGCACACCCCCTTCACATTCACCACCTGAGAGGCTCGCTGCCTCAGACCACCCGGCCGATACGAGAGGCCATCCCTGCGCCCGCTGGCGACCGGCGCGTGCCACGGTGGGCGGCGGCTGCAGCACTGGGGCCAGGTGGTGCGCCGACCGGTCTGCCGGCCGTCGGCACTGCGCACTGCGGTCAGACGCTCCAGCCAGGTACCATACAGCTGGCGCCGCCGCCGCGCCACCGACGACGGCGGCGGCGGCGGCGGCGGCGCCCGCTCGCCCATACCACCGGCAGTGGTGGTGTGAGAATGGAATGACTTAAGTGCATGGAACGCTGTGTTTTAGGCAACTCCGACTTCTCCAGGTATGTTTGAAGGAGCATGCTAAGCAACCGCACATGAATGCAAGCCGAGTCACCATAGTTCATACAAAACAAAATGTTCAAATTGTGGTCTGAAAAACGTAGCATTCAAGAAGTAAAATATCTACTTTGTATGTTCATAATAGATTGTTTACCTGGCTGCTTGTTAAACCTGGCGAGTTTAACAAGGAATTTATTATCTTACAGAAGTGTACGTTTGCATTAATAAAAACCAGCTCATGAACGAAATCAAGCAGCTCTTCGTCTAGCTATGTCTCACCAGACTTCAATATCCCCTGTTATTTCCTGTTTCTTTCCTGTTCAGATGTCACATGTCCCCATGATGCACCATATCACTACTGAATAAGTTTCCGTTTTCAATAAAAAATCGAGATATTATTTTGCATGGACACCAAAGCTAATATGATCATGAAGTTTGCAAAAAAAAAAAAGATTATTCAGCCGGGTATACCCCTGCAATCACGCGTCGTTACGTGGTGTGGTCAATGCGACCTCGCTTGGCTTTGTGTTCGCTGGGTCAGAGAGTTTGGTAATATGTTAACGGTTAGCTTACGTCAGACATTGCATGGCCAGCGAAAATGTTCCTGCAACCATGAGTGAGCAGTGCGCGAAATAACTACACTGCCCGTTAAAACACTTTCCTGTACCATTTGTGATATTTTTAAATTATTTATTTTATACATAAAAGTCAAAAGCTTCGATACAAGCAAGCATGGGGGTGCAAGCAAACAAACAAAAGTGGACACAACAAGCTCCAACGAATTAATTTGGTTGCCCGATGCTATCGCCAATGCTACAATACTAACGCCGAAGGTCGAAGTGTCTTCCTCAGTGCTGTCAATATTTTGGATTAAAATTAATCCGGCTAATCATTTACTTTCACGTCATTTATGTGCACCGGTGGTACTGAGCCACAAAATAAAGAATAACTATAGCGTCCCACCTGGTCCATACGCCCACCCCCAGACAGCCCTCGGGAGCACGCGGAACAGGGAGCACGTGTGATCGGCGCGCCGGCGGTCGCTGATGGGGCCGTGATCGGCCGGCGGCGTCGTTTGCACGGCCGGTGCTCGGCAACGGTGTGCGCTGGTCTCAATAATGCAGCGACCCGCGGCGGCCCGGACGGCGGGCTGCGGTCACAGGCGGCGGCCCGGTACGGTCCGGCCCGGTCCGACGGTCAGCGCCACCGGGCCACAGCAGGGGAACGATAAATGTGCGCGGTGGTTAATGTTGACTGGCGAGTCGGGGTGGGCTAGAATTAGTCATGGTGAGGTGAGAAAGTTATGTTAGGTGAGATGAGGCGAACGTGGTGCGCTGAGATGGAGAAAGCAGGTAAAGAATGAGATGATGAGCTAATGAGAGCCATAGGTCACTGGACCAAGTTATGGAGGTCTTAGTACTTTAGGAAAATCTACGCAAATTGAACTGTGAGCTGAGGTGGGCTAGCTCAGCTCAGGAGAGAAAACTGGAGTTGCATGGCCATATTAATAAATAAGTTCATGCTAAGCTTAATCAAACGTATAGATTGTGGAAGCGTGAATTGGAAGCTTATGTGGCACCAGGTAAGATGAACCGGCGATGGCTTTCAGCCTTTATGTCCATGACAATGGCTTCCCTGATCCCCTCTCCGTAATCCCCCATCGCTGGCGAAGACCACACCCAACTACGCGACCTTGTTCCACCCAGCTCCTTTCGCTCGAAGGGTAGTGATGACGCACCTTGTGACATCTGCGTGACGTCACGCGGGGGTGTGGTTTGACAGCCGGTGGCCCTGAATAACGGTAAAGTGATATTAATGACAACCAGCAGACTCTAAAGCCATCAATCTACCCGAAGCCGTGAACAAAACGGCCGGTCTACCAATGGCTGGGTTCCAAACAGTGACTGACATTTTGTCGAACACGCGCTGAACAGGGATGGGAAGTTCTGGGTGTGTTGAACATTTAGCTACCACTCATAGATGTCATAACAAAACACCGAGGTCGTATAGTGTGATGTTCATCTCGCCGGTTAGGAATCAATGGCTGCTTATGCCGCCGCCGGTCACCAGGTGGCGCCCGTTTCTGGTGTTCACCTAACCTGTGGCGGCATTGAGCGGCCGCGGCGCTGTTTATGACATCCTCGTCCCAGTTAACACCACATCACTCCGAGTGGCGTCGAGAGCGCGATAAATACGCCACCCAATGTTACCGAGCGGCCAAAGCGGGCGGGTCTCGGCACGGACTGTTAGTAAATAGTGACGACTCCGACACATGGCTCGACATCGTAAGTTGCCGCGGCAGGAATCTGCACCGTCTGCGTACCAGAGATAACAGTTTAGTCGGGAACGATTGTTTGAAGAGCTAATACAGACGGCGCGAGTTTTAGTGTCATCGCTGTCGATGCTCACGGTCACGCGCAGATTTCGTTCAAAGCCAGCTCTGTCAGTCAAAAGGTCGGGATGGAGTAACCTACTGAGTGCAAGTGTCTTCCACCGCCGGAAACAGTTGGTCAAGGCCGTTGGCTGCAGGGAAAATCAATAGTGCATCAATGCGGCTCATGTAAAACGCAAACAGTGCCACACTGACGTGGCAGTGTCAACAGACCGGTGACCCGATGTGCTGGAACTCGCTGACTGAACCTCAACAATGCGTCACGAATATCAATGATATCATGCATTATTTGGGCCCTTAAATGCCGCTTGCATTTTGTGATTGACTTCTATCATCGAAACTGAATGAATCGCAAATTTGATGGGCAGTGTTAGAGTGATCAGCGATGTGCTATTTTCCGCATACGGCAATTATTTTCCGGGAAAGGCCTTGAGATGAACTGTGATTTTATTGCAATATCATGCATACTATGCCTATAATAAGTGAAGAATAAGCAATAAGCTATTACTATTGCCCATGCATGGTCCTTTAACAATAATGCGTCACAGTTCACATGCTTATCAGTTATGATCATGTCAAAAACAAATCACAGGCAGATGTATAATTTGAGAGCAAACCGAATTACTGAATGAGGGGATGAGAATGGGAGGTGAGGAAAAGCCACATCTGAGTGCACCCAATCACTAAGCTGTTTAATAGGCTGCGCCTGTAAAAAGACAAACAATTTTCGGTGAAAAATAAGATTCCACTGTTCAGATTCTCTCATTCCTAAAACACACACATTTTAGGGGATTTATTTTTGTTGGTGTAAGCCAGGTCAACGATTTTTTAGGGCCAGGTGCTAGACAGGTGCCATGAGTCCCCAAGGCACGCCTCGGTAGCACTCGAGCAACAAGTTCAGAGCGTTTTATCAGAACCATCGTCGACCCTCGATCAGCAATTTAATGGAATGAGTTTGAACGTTAAAAGAGTTGGCAGCATTGCAACGAGTTATGATGCGCTAACAAAACTTAACCATCTAAAGTTTGTACTTATGCATCACATGCATTACATTAACATAGATGCATTGTTCAGTATTGTTTGTCGTGAATTGTTTGATACGATAGCAATGGTCGTTTTGCAATAACAGAAGGAGTTCCCGTTTTATAATGTATTGAATTTAAGGTCCCTCAATTTGATGTACCTGTTTTTGGGCTCACAGGGAAATAATTAATACAAAACATATATCCAATTTCTAGGCCGTATAAAATCGGAACAACCAATATAAATCGCGATTTAATATTTGGAAAAGCAATATTACTTGGCGTCACAAGGAATGTTTGCTGCTGCCCGAGCCGTTAGTTGAAAACGAAGGGTGACCTATCTAGAACTGGTGAGTAAAAAGCCGTGTCGGGGTAAGTAAGCCCTCCCGCTCTGCCTAGAGTGACGGCCGCGGAGCCGACGTGGCCAGGCCGGCGGAATGGTTTCGCGCTAGCTGGGCCGCGGCATTAGTGGCTCTGGGTACTGGCTGGTCGATGTGCAGTGCCCGTCACTGGCAGCCCGGGTGGAGCAACAACAATTCGGCCCGGGCCGCGCTGTGAGCCGATAGGGGCACCGACGGCCCGGCCCGCCCCGCCCCGCGGACACTATTGACCGGCGGTGCATACCGGGGACCGGCGACTGCAGCCACGTGCTTCACCGGCCCCTGGGGGACGCGGACCCCCGTATATGGCACACCCCCACTGTAAACTACACCCACATAACACGCCGTAATACAGACAAATCCAGCAGTGGAATACTACTGCAGGGCTCTGTCGTGATGTTTACAGCTCTGTTTGGCATTGTTCAGCAGCGCTCATTACTAATTAACTAACAAGCATGGAAACAATAAGCTGTGTACCGTAACAACCAAATACCTGGCCGAAAATCCTGCGACGAGGCACGCGCTGCCGAGTCACCGATATGCTAATTTCGCACCGTCAAGTGTTTGCTGACGGCTTATCACCGTTCTGTCGGCAATTGACCGCGCTTTATCGCCACCACTCCCTCCCTCCCCCTCTCCCTCCCCCTGCCCCTGCCTCCGGCTAGAGTGGCCCCTCTGACCTCCCTCCCCGCCCCACTCGACCCCTCCCCAGCCGACCGGCCGGAGCACTCGATCCCGATCTATATTGACACGAGGTGCAACAGTTGCGCCTCATCAGCGACCAGCTGGACGCAGCCCTGCAGAGGTGCCGACCAGATGGAGGGAATTTCACCAGGCTGCGTATGTGTAATCAAGTAGACAACAGTCGATAAAGTTAAACAACACGTAAACCGGAGATCTGTTAGTCGCAATTATCCTATCATTTTGGAACCTATCAATCTTCAGACATGTTGCCAGCACACCATGTGCTTCGGTAAGTTTTACAGGTATTGTTAGATAGAAAACTTAGATGGCAATTGGCATGTTTTTATTCAACAGTCCGCAAGAGTATTTGCATAGTTATGCGCAATTTTGTCCAATTTTGCGAATCATAATTACAAAGCCCGACACTACAATTCACATGCCCATGCCCATGCTAGTTTAGTGCGTTGTTAGATAAATTGCTCCTCAAATACTTATAGAAGTTAAGTGTTGGTAACACTTAACTTCTACTCAAGGGGTAGGTAGGGGTGCCAGGCACTCAGCTGAGTTCCTGGAACTCACCTGGCCTTTGGTGATTCCACTGCGATTGTCGTACCACGTGGCCAAAGTTACGCATGATGCAATGAGTAAGGAACAGTGGAGGAAACCCCCTCCAAGTCGACTGAACTTCGTTGACGGATTGGAAAGCACCACCGATTGGCAGTTGCCGACACTTCAGAGGAATATTTCACTGACACAGCTGGTTTTGAAGTCGGAAATTAGTCGCAGTTTGAGTTTGACTATCGCCATTTCGTAGAAAACCAGGCAGTGACTGTCCAGTGACGCCGATGTTTTCCAGACAGAGCGCTTAATTATTTCTTGTCGCAATTGATAGCGGCTCACTTAGTAGGCGTGTCAGAATCTGCCATTCTGGTTGATCACCTTTTCTCAAGATTGGATAGAACTCCGCATCCTTAGTAACTATGTACCCCGCGGACATAACCCGCGATATAGGTAGACACCCTAAACTCGCCACTGCTCTCCCTAAGGAGCCGTCCTTTCACCCTCTGTCCCTATCACAGTCTCTGAGAACACCTCCGTCCCTCGGCGGTCCCTGCAATGACCGTCGAGTCCCACGCGGCGCCCGTGTTCGCCGGCTGTCTGTGCACGACTGACGGCAACCAATTGTCGCCACCGCACGCCGCCGGGCGCTGCAGATGCACACAGCACACATACGGTGGCGGCGGCGGGCGCCGGTACCTCAGTGGGCCATCGATCGACTACGGCCCGCCGCCGACCGCAGGTGCCGCGCCGTGATACCGCCCGACGCCGTGATACCGCGCAACCGCCGCGATACCGCCGGGCGCCGTGATACTATTCTGTTATTGTGATAATACTGTCTGCCACTGGATGTAGGTGCCGCGCCGTGATACCATCCGACCTGCTGAGTGCCGTGATACTGCCCGACCCGCCGTGATACCGTCCGCCAGCGTGGCATTGTTTTACGCCGTGATACCTCTCAACGCCGTGGTACTACCCGTTGTCGTGTTACCACCCACTGTCGTATACCCCTCAGCGCCGTGATACCACCTACTGTCGTGATATCGCCCGCAGTCTTGATGCTGTTATTACCGTGTAACCACCCGGCGCTGTGATATCGCCAACTCTGCCATGATACTGCCCGCCGCCCTGATACCGCCAACCCTGTCGTGATACTGCCCGCCGCCCTGATACCGACAGCCGCTGTAATATGAACCGCGCCGTGATACCAACCGCCCCGAGCGACGCCGTGATACTGCACCCGTTACCGCAATGATACCGCCGTGATACTGCCACTCTATTGTGATCCTCCCCCTCCCCCGATACCATTCTCATTGCCCACACTGCCGTAACAGTCAACATTGACTTTACCAGCAATATTTCGTTTATCATTACCAATAGAACTGCGTTCAATCCCTACCGCCAGCCAAGCTCATCTTCGAGATTCATGATCGCCAATCAGATACGTCACTAGGGAACTGTGGTTTCAATGAACGAAAAATTAACGAATTGTCAAACAGATGCAAAGACTGAGGACAAAGGGAGAGAGATGGGCAAAAGCCAAAAGAATTGGCTCACAAACACACACTAACGCATAAAGGCATCATCAGTCAGTGGCCACACACACATGCTCAAATGGACCAATAAACGTGGAACTCTAAAAAAAAACTAATAATAACACGAGTAATGTATGGTCATAACCAATAAATGTCATTTCAAGGTCTTAGCTGGCGTCAACTTGGAGCTATCTGCTCAGACTGTTGGTATCACGCCGCATATTCACGCTCAAGCCGTGTCGTGCGGCACAGTATGAGTGCAGGGGCTGGACGCTAGTGCCATCTAGGGAGTAAACCAGTAAGTAATTTACCGCTCGGGCCCAGCGGGAATGGAATGGAATGGATCTTCAGTAGTATTTACGATTGCATTTGAAGCCGCATTGCGTCTGTCACAGCAATGGGTGATTCAAATTGTGTGATAATGTTGAGTGAATTTGCCAGCTGACCGCGGTTTGTACCGGGCCAACCGAGCTTATGGGTTTTATATCTGCATTATTTCAGTTGTCGATGCCTATAAACCAATGTAATATGGCATTGATGTAGGCTTGCTGACAGTTATTGCATCAGACTGCCCCCGATCACGGGTTTTACATAAGTAACCTGGTCTGGCAAAGTGGTCCAACTTTCAAGGGATAAGTAACCGCGATTTTCTTCTTTGGACTCGACCTCCTCTAAACTGTATCATCATAGCAAGTGTGACGGTAGTCATCAGGCTTTCTAGAATCAACCATGCACGGTAGCACGCTCCTTACTCTCCATTTATGCAGTCTCACTCGTGCACCGGTGCCGGGTTTGTCGACCGACAGGTGGTCTTTGACGGAGCGGTGCTGCCGATGACGGTTACCGTGACGAACACAAATCGGGATCGATATGGTCCGGGTGTGCAACCGAGCGAACTGGGACCGCTGCCGCAGCCCGCCGCCGCTCCTTGGGGTCACAGGTGTCTGCCGGGCGAGAGCGAAAGAGAGGTGGAAGGGAGAGTGAGAAAGAGAGAGAGAGAGAGAGAGAGAGAGAGAGAGAGAGAGAGAGAGAGAGAAGAGAGAGAGAGAGAGAGAGAGAGAGAGAGAGGGATGCTGGAGGAAGAATGAGGGATGGAGTGAGGAGAGAGAGGGGAAGGAGAGAACAGGAAAGAGTTATAAAGAAGGAAGTAAAGGAGAGCGGAAAGGAAAGAAAAGGCAGAAGGAAAAATTAAGGGCAAATAAAGAGTGATTCCTTCTCGAAAGCCCATAACGAATCATCCTAACCGTATTCTTGAAAACCAGGCCATCCTGTGCATTTGTTCACCTCGAATGCCGCAATTCACTGCTGGAGGCATGCAGGTAAGTCTGCGACTGGAAAGGCGCCGTCACGGCCGACAGCGGCTGTCTGCACGGGGTCAGCCGGCAGTCGATAGTGATCACCGGTCGAACGGGACCACGTGGCTGCCACTGGCGCACGCCTGCTCACTATTGAGCGGCACTGACCGGGTTTCAGCAGTGCCAATAGCCGGCTCTCACGCTGGGGTTCGGGCGGGGCGGGGCGGGGGCGGGGTGGTTCCCTACTGTGACCCAGAGCGCTGGGATGGCCGCCGCTCGGCCTCCCGCACCGAGGCACGCTGAGAGGTTGGGAGGGGGTGGAGAGAAAGGCCACTGGGAGGCACGCCGGACGGTATAAAAGACATGGACAGTGGGCAGTCGTCATGAGAGACGCAACGCTTTCAGGCAGCATGACAAAAATAATAAAACTTTTCGAGATTTCCTCCAATGAAATGCAAAATAAGACCAGTTATAGGTCGGCAGTGTCAAAGAAGAAGCTGGATGGTAACATGTTAATTTAAGTTTCATTGTCGACCTATCAATTTTTCATTATATATTTTTTTTTTTACTCTAGGTGAAAAGATATAAATTCACCCAGCTGAGCCCAGGTATAGAGCTGCTGTAACATTGTCATCAGAATAAACACAACTCAGCTAGAAAATTTTTCAGGAATGCAATTGCCGCGCGCATTCCTGTCTTCCATGCTACCCATCACCGTACCAACAGACGACCGCCAAACAGCGGTCTACGTTGTCATATGAGCCTGTGGTATGCTAGTGAGTCTACCGCGACCGCCTCATAGACACCGCGTCAACTGCCCCCGCTCTGTAAGTACCGCTGTTGGTCGGGTCACGTCAGTACCCGACTAAGTCACGCGGCGGGTACCGGTGCCGCGTCCTCGTGGGTATGGCGACGGGCCGAGGCCTCCGTCACCGCCACTGTTATGATGCACTTCGTAGTGGCGGGCGGCTGGGCTGGGCCCCAGGGACTGGTCTACAGTAAACAGACGGTTTGTGTCCGAGTTATTTCTGCTGTGCTACCACTCAAAAATGTCTGACAAAGGAGCTATAAAATTCGATTAAGTATGCCGATATGCGTTGCTGTGAATGTATATTCATCAAATAGATGTGGGGAATACCTACTTAATTGTGATAACACGAGTTTGGTAACAAGTAACTAAGTTTTTTAAGGAATGAACACTGGGGACTGGACAATGGATAGCCCTGTATATACAATTGCTTATCTACACATACCTTTGTATGTGGGTATATGTGTGTATGCATGCGTGCACAGGCATCGGTAAAATCCTTTTTGAAAGGATTGCATTCCCAATCCACATTCCTAGTGCCGAAGGGGATTGCATTCCTACCCGCAATCCCCTTTTTTCACTTGGATTGTGATCAAATCCGCAATCCTTTTTTGCAATCCTGTTGTATTATTATGTGCACTAGTGGATCTGGTGGAGGGAGGGGGCATAGGGCCGTGCCTCCATCCCCATATCACCCATTTCTAGTACCTAGTCTTGCGAGTAATTCCTATCTAAGGCACAGGTATTTTATGGGAAATAGTTTTTGCCTCAAACTCCCCCACAATTAAACCTCTACCCAACCAGTGTCTTATATTTTTAAAACTCGCTCTCAAATATGTAAATGTAATTTTGCCCTTTCTATGTAGGTAGTTCATCAGCGTATATTATTTTGAGCGTTTAAATTAAAAGCGTTTGAATTATTCCAAGTTTTGATGTAAAGCCCTTGATAGCAAAGTACCTACATTAAGCCGATGAAGCCGATCTCATAATTTTCAATCGCAACAAACCATTTCAAAGCACTAATCAAACACAATCCGGATTGGATTGCAAAAATTGGAAGTATGATGCAATCCAATCCGCAATCAAATCCTGTTTTTTTTAATGGATTTCAAATCCAGGTGCAATCCACCAAAAAGGAATGCAATCAGGATTTCGCAATCCTGCAATCACAATCCTACCGATGCCTGTGCGTGCACGTTTGTATGTGTTTGCATGCATTCATTTTTAAGAAATATGCATCGACCCAACCCAACCGGAATGGTACCGTGCGGTGGCATCGTAAAAATTACATTGCTTAGACAGATCTAATCAGGGCACAGTACTTAATGCTTCCAAACCACGAAGTGCTAATGCATTTTCGCAATCACTTTTGCATTGTGCATGATTCGGGAACGGATAAATATGACCCTCCGTTTTCAAATATGCGGTACTATGCGGCTTTCAAGAATCCTTCTATATTATGTATACTGCCATGGATGGTCAGTTTTTGAACGACACAACATTGATTCGCGCTTAGCCATATTTGCGTTGCCTTGCTATTTTAGGCTAAATCTGAAAAAATCGAAACTATAAGCATGTCGTTGAAAAGAATTGATGTTTACATGCAAAGTATCATACATTTTTTTTTTGTTTATCGATAAGCATATTTGACATCATGTATGCCTATATTTTGTACCTATATTTTGCATAAATGAGCGATCTAACGCGCCAGCTGGCGTCCCTGATTTGCTTTGACCGAGTCGCTCGAGCTCGGTACAGCCCCGGGGATCACTTGCCGGGTCGGCGAGTGAAAACATCCGGCCGAGAGCACACCCAGGGGCGCGGCCTCCATCCGAGAACGAGCGCTGCGGAATCACCGCCGAGAGTTGGGGACTCGGCCGCCGCTACTTGCGCCGCGGCGGCCGCCGATCTTGGCTACTCTAGACAGAGCGTCAAGGCTGGAGAGATTTTGCAGGGGGGGGGGGGTACGGTGGGGACAGGTAGGCGTAGAAACGAACAGGTGTAAGCGGGACTTCTCAAAACGATAAGCAGCTGTGAGCCGAACTTCTCTTTTTTTTGGGTAGGCGTGCGCTAAGCCTCACCCGAACCTTCAAATCACACAGCCAATTCTGTGGATGAAATCATAATAAAAAAGCCTCGTCTCACCCTTCGTACTAGTTAGTGTGTTGGATCTCATATTTGTTATTACCATGAATAAAAATCAGCCATGTTGCGAGCAAGTGTCAATGGAGTTAAAATGGGCGCGCTGAGACGCTATGCCGCCAAAGACGTACGTCGGCTGATCAGCTGCCATTGGATGGACGCGGCCGGAAGGGGAGAGGGCGGGGTGGGAGGGCCTGATGAGCCGGTAATCAGCCCCCACGGGCCCGGCGCGGCGCGGTGGGCGGGGTGGGAGCTGTGGTAGTCGGGCCGGCCCGCGGGCGGAGGCCGCACAGGCGCAGAGGGTTAACGATGGCTATACCGCTCACTGGCAGCTGCACATAGTCGAGAGTGTCTGACAGGGCCCGTCCGGACCGGAGGAAATAAACGACACGGCATCGGTCACGGTGGCAGCAGAGAGCACCTGGGTGGCGCGGCGTCAGGGCTGCCACGCGGGCCATTGCAACGCTAACCCGGCACCGCGGTGGGTCGGAGTTGCGTAAAAATGTGTCATATCACCCTTTGAAAAGTGAATAACACGAAACGTTGGGTGGTTTTGGTGTTTTTATCTTACATCATATACGAATTAATTTGTCTTATTCAAATAATAAATATGTCGTTTGCCTTTGCTCATTTACGAGGTTGTCTTTCACGAGCCTGTGAAAAACTATAGTGAACTAGACCATCCAACAGCAACAAATATTTTGTAGTTGCGTAATGTGCACACCGGCAAAGCCAAAGATATTTTCAAAAAACACTGAGCTTGTCGCTAAACGGTTTAGAGCCAGTTGTTCATTCTCACTAAAATTTACCGCTTCACGCCTGTCCAGTTCCCTAAGTGATATTGCATCGCCTGTTCGACATTAGTGAGACAGCCAACAGCGGTGACCATTTTTGTTTTATCCACTCGGCCTGACAACAGGCACGACGGTAAAACACGCTGTCCCGAAAACCAATGGGTGGGGGTTGGACCTTACAGGTCCGTGGGCCATTTGACGGCTCACAGTGCAGGGCCAGCGCCGAAGCCATTGAGTGCGGCTCAGGCTGGCCTCAGGTAACTATTGAGCGCCGCACTGTGATGGTCAAGTCCTGGACAGCGTTGCCGTCTATGCTTTGGCCGAATGTTCGCTGAAGTGATCTGGGGCAGCGGCAGCCGTTCGCAGCTAGCATAAACCCACTTCCGTCCGCGGTAAAGACCACTAACGCGTGGCCCCGGTAGTTGTGATGGTCTCCGTCCCCGGTCCTCCAGACCACGTCGGCAATGGACCACATCGACGCAGTGTCACGTTTCCAGTGCCGCGGTGCGCGATGGGCGCAGTTCCGGCGGACGGTCACCCGTCACCACCGTTTGACCACCGCCGCAGGCAATTATACGGAGCGGCGCGTTTGCCGACACGGCATACCGGAGGCAATTCCCCGGGGTCACGCAACGGACAGCGGACCATATTGGCGGAGAGAGATGGGTGCCTCCTCCCGCCGCCGCCCGGCACCGCGCCCTGTCGGCTCACACAGTCGCGCATACACACATGGGTAAGGAAGAAAACGGACAAAAGGACGGCTAAGAGGATACGGCAGAGGTACCTGGGTTCTTCTAAGGTTCCGACAAATTTTGTTCGCGGAGCCTCTATTTTTCGCATATGTTGTAATCATGCCGAGCCAAGGTCTGTTTTAATGAAGCCTCTGTTTTAATATTATCCCATGCCGGACCTCATATATGACCACCACCAAGACATTTTGTAGTGGATGAGGTCGTCCTCTTTCAGACGCCTGTTGTAAAAGTTTCATCGCGTTCATGATCTAAAGTGAATGGATCGAAGACTATCTAATCGATTTACAGTGTCGAACATCATTTTTCAGCCTGATTAAATACCCCCTATGCTAAACTTGTATGCGCTGTGATCTGTATTCGCCGCCAAATTTGACATTGTATGTAAACTTGATATTTTACACTGTTTCTTTAGAGCACCGATATGTTTTACATCTTCACCATTCATATCTTATGTTCAGCTACCTCAACCTGGCCTAAATAATGAGCAAGCCAGTCGGAGGTCATATATTATTCAATCATACGCGGCACACACGCAAAAAGGCGACCCCATCACATGGCGCCATTGACATGGGAGCGGGGGACCGGCGACTAAGCCGGCCTGAGCCACTGAGCCCCGGATCAATCCCGGGCGGCCGGCAGTGCTTCCCGACATCATATCGGTGTGTGATATACCTGGCTGCGCCCGCCGCCGCCCCACGACGGAGCACTGCCGACAACTGACTGGGGCCCGTCACGAAAGTACAGCTCCAAGCGAGACTAGTTAGCTAAACTTGGGGAGTTGTAAGTCAGCTAGGAGAGTCGTAATTGGTTCGTTTGCATTGTACTGCGGTGTAGAAAATGGTGCCCGTCAAATACTGCCACAAATAGTGTATGTCAAAAGATTCAAGTTTTTACGCGTAATGTTCATTTTTTCATTTGTGACAAAATATTTATATTATTTACACGCATTAAAATTTAAAACTGCGTAGAAAGCAGCGAAATATTTTAGAACATCTGGCCACTGCTCGGATAAAAAGTAACCATTTTTCTGAGCGTCTGTGCTGCATCGCGTTTAGAACAGCATGGCTGCGATCAGCTCAAATAGCCGAGCCATCTTCACTGATGGTATGAATTCCATCTGGCGCGGGCGGGCGGACCGTTTGCCTGTCGTCATTTCCGCCTGGTGCGCGACAGGGCTGGTCGGCGCTTCAATCTGCGAGCTATTGGCGCCGGCCGATCGTGGGCAGCAATCCGGCACTTTGGTGCATCGACGGTTACGATGATGATTATCGAGCTGGGCCGAGCTCTGTGCAGGCCCGCCTGAGGGCTGACCTGTGACCGGGCAGGTCGGGGTGGCAGGTGACAGGGCTTGGTAGTTGACAGGGACAGTAGACCTGAGGTACAGGGATGTCTGACCTGAGACAGACAAGTTGGGATATTGCACAAGAGTTGTAACATGGCGGGAAAGGGTGTTTTTCACTTGTAATCACCTGACTTGTGACGGAGCCAATCAGGTTACCAAGGCAATATACAAAACTAGGTGAGCTGGCGGCTACGTAGATAGTAGCCACGACTTTTCGAACAAGGGTGAAGTCTGTGTGGAAGTGTAAGACGCGAACAAAATACTGTGGAGGACAGTCATTATTTGATGTTAACGTAAAATGTTGGAATATTGACCCAGATGTGGCCGTGGAGAAATGCGCAAGAATACCTACAAAAACAGTTAGATAGAGCATCCGTATCATATCCTCCCACGTGGCATTAATTAAGGACACATTACGTTAGATTAGGATCAGAGGACTGATAAGGAAAGTACCGTTCCGCGACTGCCTGCGTGAAAAGGTCTCTGGCCATTCACTACGACCCACGGTGGAGCCTGCCAAGGCACAACACAGGCTAGCAATGCGGAGTAATTAGACTCTGGGGACTATCATGGCTACATTGCCGAAGAAAAGGCTCACCTGGGACGCAGGCTGCGCCTAGCAATGGTCGGATTTGACCTGACCAATCGCAAACCGGTAGGGGACCTAAACTGCAACCCTTACCTCTCGGACGACACATCTCACACCTCAGAGCGTCTGAACTGATCTGGGACCTACCTGGTGTTCGGGCGTACCGACACGAGGCTCGGACGGCCGGTCTGGAGGGCCGGGCCGGCGGCCGGTTCACCCGCGGCCGAGGCACCCTCATGGTCCGTGTGTGTCCGTCAGTGGGCCGGCTGGTCGGTCGGCCGACAGAGGTGAGCTGCTGGCGTGTGTGACCGCGCCGGACCGAGCACTGACGCCGCCGGCTGCCCTGCCGCCACCGGCCGACGACAACCACAATGGTCCAATCAATATGGCCTCGGGCAGCCGGTGACGACTCGGGCGTGCCTGCTGCCCTGACCTGACCCCGCCCTCGCCCAGGTGCAGCTCTGGAAGGACCTGACTCCGCCCCTTAGATAGGTATAAACAGGCCCACCTGGACGAAACTAACCACGTCGTTAGCAGCTGACCAACTGGACAGATAGACTTCCGATCTCAATCCGTGCAGACCTGAACGGAGGTGACGGCTGATGGCAGTCAGCACTACTCCACACTCTGGGCAAGGTTCGCCGGGATAAATCCGGGCCGGCATGTGGCCTGGCTCTCAGCTGGGGCTAATATTGCCCAAATGGAGCCCAAAGGTCAGTGAGTCAATAATGTCTTGAACAGCCGTGCTGTACCCAGACCCGACTTAGACTAAAACCAGACGCAAATCACACCAGAGCCAGACGCAAACCAGACACGATCCGACCCAGATCAGACGCTGGGTCCTTCCGATTGCTACCTATAAAGACCTTTCTTCCCCAGCATTTGAGGTCTGACCCTCTCTTGGGAGGGTACCCTGATCGATCCGGTTAGCACCTGTCGACCCTCATGACCCCGCGATTCCTTCACCTTTGACCTCTTGTCGCCGCGGTCAATTCGTGGTTGAGCGCGTCAATCCTGACATGGCCATGTGGCGCACATGACTGCAGGACATAGCTCCGAGCAAATCGAACAGGACCGGCCACGTGGTGAACAAGACCGGTCACTAGTCAGAAATCATGCATCCGTGGAACTAGTTATGTGCCCTGAATGTGTTCAAGGGTATCATAAATGTTTTGTTTTTACAAAATGTAGCAAAGACGAAGTTAGTGGTTGAGCTTTTTGGTGGGGTGGACTGTTCCGATCCATTTATTTAGGCCTTAGGACCAGGTGATGTGGTGACAGCACTGATTCAACCACGCCGGTGCGTTCCATTACCTAGCTGAGACCATCCCGTTGGGCCGAGAGTATCCCGGCGCGGAAGGACGAACCAACCAACCGCTCAAACGATCACTCTGAAGGAGTATGTTTCTTTAGATGTCCTCATCGGTTGCCTGGGTGCTGTGACTATCAGCTCGGAACAGGGACGTGCGTACGAGCATGATCAAGAACATTATAATGCTGATTATAATGAGGATGAAAGGAGGAATGTGACTTTTCAGCTGAGAAAATACCCAAAAATGCTCATGAATTTCCCTAAAATGTATCCACCTGCACGTTTATCCCAAGCTATCCCTTCTCTAAGCTCACCATTTGAATCGACCGCAAGTAATACAGCTCACTTTGACATGCGCCGCCACGCTGTATAAGTTTCACTGGGCGGCTTGACACAAAGCTCTCCTAGTTCCGGCCAACTTTGGGCGGCCGTTTTATTTTCGGCACACAACTCCGGCTGACATCTCGACTGCAACTGTCGGGGAAGTGCAGCCGCCTCAGCGGTCCGATTATTAAAATTAAGGCAGCTATGGAGTAAATGATGCGTAAAATACGCAGTGGACAAGTCATGTAGGATTCAGATTTTGTGACCGCGCAGGCACTTCGTCACCCAGCTTAAGTGATCTTTTATATATTCTAATTAAAACTGTGCTTCCGGATTTAATGTTCTCCATGGAATTAAAATGGCTTGTTCCATCTGCAAAAGTGAAGCTGATTATTGGTGTCCTTTTTCTGGGCGTATGACCTAAGATTATATGTACGTTTCAATGACGGTAAAATCTTTTCAAATTTTATCGCCATATGTGATGTAAAACTACAGCTGTTCCTTTTACTACTTTCCTGAATATTGATTTTTTACGGTATATTTTAAATGAATAGGTATTCGTTATTACGTCAAAGACCGTTATTTTCTGCTCTACCGCCTGGGCCTCGTTTCTTTAAGCGAGTCCGTAACTTACGCCGGTTTTTGGACTTATATTGCAAGCGCATGTAAAGCGATACATTTATTTCCTCTTCTCCCTTCTGTTCTTGCTTGCAAGATAAATAAATTCAACGATTCAAACTATCGTCATCGCTTCACATGCACTTGCAATACAAGACCAAAAACCGGCATAAGTTACGGACTCGCTTTATGAAACAGGGCCCTGGAGTCGATATTATTAATCAAACTTTGTATTTATTAATGCCTTCGCTGTTAACTATCAACGCAACGTTCTTCCCTTGTTCCCGAGACGGATTGGCGGCATGCCACGAACGAACTCGGCTGTGGGAGCAGCTTCTGTAGTTGGGCAGGGCGTGAACTCTGATTTTAATGACCGGTCTCGACAGAATGATGAAGCTTTTGAGGAGTTCTCCGTAAAACAACCTGAGTCTGCTTACCACGATCTTGCGTAAAGACAAAGCGCACACTCACACGTTATGTGAGTGCCTTTTACTTTATGCCTTTTTAGTGCAATGTGAAGCTGACTACATGTTCTTTCCAAGTTTCCTCTTATTAGGTACCCAAATTAACTAAACTAAATTCAGTCGATGTTTTATGGACAAGTTACGACTCATTCGATCTCAAATGGCAGGAACAGTCGTACGCCAGTGTGCTTGTCTCTGTGGTAAAGCGCTGCGTTTGACAGATACGCTCGACCGTATGGGCCCGGTTATGATGTGTGACACTCAGTCGGAGTACCGCGGCACGATCCAACCTCCTCCACTGAACGTCACTGTCACAAAATTAATTAAATATCTTAGAGTGTAGCGTAAGATTATTATGCCGCAAGTTAAAGCGTTAAATTGAAGTCAATACACATCGCTACTTTTCCATCAGTGATGCATATTTCAATAGCATACATCTCGAGTCGTGTTAATCGGCTACTACTTCATATCAAAATCAACAGTCTGTGTCTGATTTGCTCAGTCAACACTGACGCCAACTGACTCATTTTACTGACAGCATCGGAAGCATCACACTTCGCTGAGCTAAAAGCAAAGCCCAGATGATCGATGCGCAGTTTTGCACCATTCATCAGCACATCGTTTGTTTTGTGTTAGTATATTTTGCCGATTTAGAACTGTCACGTCTTTGCCGGCCTTGGCGGCGCGTTGAAATGTATTTCAGCTTTGGTGCACGATTTATCTGAGCCATTTCTGACCCTGATCATCTCTGAGTCCCGGATGGATGTAACTGTGCTGGAGGGGCGCTGTGCCACGCTGTAAAGTGTCAACTGGTCGGCTCGAGAGTCGACTCGACACAGAATGTGAGTGGCTGTGAGTGTGGACGCTACACGGGCTTCAGGACCAGGGTCATCGCACTTCAGTGAGGTCAGGAGTGTGAAGAGGAGTGAACTGAAGAACTAGAAGTTTGGATACGGCCAGGGCAGCCCGTTAGAGAAGGAATGGACTGTAAAATACTTAGAAGCTATTTCATTAAAATGAATTTTTGCGGCTTATTTAACAGGAACCATACTGATAATTTTACAAACAAAGCATGGGATAATATTAAAACAGAGGCTTCATTAAAACACGTGTTTTTTCAAATGCATCATCCGTAGTCGACGACTGGCTGGGCTGTCTGCCACCGTCGCCAAGCTTTTCGACCGTTGACTTCTTCGTAAAAACAGGCCAACTATGGAGACCGCTGAGACAGGAAGGAGGGATGGGAGGTGAGGGAAGGGGAGGGGAGGGAGGAGAGTTTGTCCAGAAGATGGATCGCCCGTGACGTACCCACGGGACAGATAACTTTTTTAACAGTGCAAATCTGTTTTATGATGAAGCGGATGGTAAGTGGTCGAGAGACAAGATAGATGCGGAGCAGTCTTGGAGGGAGTAAAGATGACGTAATACCATGTTGTCTGTTTTAGTTATTACGGTTATGCCTCCCTGTCTCATCGCAGTCCAGTTAGCCCACGATGATCTAAAATGGCAGCGTCTTCGGAGGAAGTCACATTCACCCCCACGTGGGACGTCCCCTAGGCCCTAACGAGGAGTGATGAATGCCTGTACACGCAGTGTGTTGGTGAAACTGATGTTGGTAATGGTCATTATTTCCTTTCCCTCAGCCCTGAAGTATTTAGTTTTTACTTTTTATATGGCATTATCAAAGAAAAGGTTCGATGATTCAATAGCAATATCGGGCGTACCAGCGTGGCTATACCACACCACACCATCCTCCCAAATGGATAAGGATGTGCAGCATTCACATGCTGCACGGCGCACTGATCCCCGTATGAACAGAACATCCGGGTGGCACGAGTTCACAGGCGCCGCCGCTAAGTTCGGCGGTCGATATTCCAGCGCAAATAAATCACCGACATTAGCTGCTGGGAGTCGATAAGGAGCCGGCTGTGCCCCGGAGAGCGGTGGCTGTGGGGTGACGGTGCGGTAATGTTCGTGGCGGACATCTCTCCTCACCAGCACCCATCTGGCTATTGATCGGCTGCCGTGAGCCGGACCGGTCGGCCTGGCGCCGCAACCCCCCCCCCCCCCCCGGCCTCCCGGTCGGCCCGGGTCGCACACGGAGAGCGTGACCATGCGCGCAGTACGGTACGGTCGGCAGGGCCGCGTGTGGAGCCGGGAAGTGCGCCTCTTCCGCCAGCTACAGGTGGTCCCAGCGAGCGCCATGGTCAGGCTCGTCTGGTCCGACGCACTGGTCCCGGTGGTCGGGCTGGTTTCTGGTTAGACCGATCAGTGTGAGAACGATGGTCATGCTGGTCGCTAATCAGGTCACTGGCTCAGGTAAATGCGCTGATGGCACTGCTTTGTAGGGAAAGACTGCATGCAGAAGAATGCTCAAGTACATTTCAAAGTGAGAGTAAGTGCTATACTCTCATCAGAGAGCATTTCGTTTACACCTCTAAAAGAGAAAACTCTCTCATTCATTTCTCCCCTAACCTCAGTCAGTGGCAGTGCTCCCTCATGGCCAGCCCTCCCACAGTGGGACCTCCTGATCTCCCGTCGGAGAGTTGGGGCGCCGATCGGGGAGGGGTGGGGGAGGGGTGGCTCGGCTGGCGCACCTGTTACTCTTGGCCTCTGTAGTATTGACATTCTCGCCCGATTCCGTGTCGCTTACCTCAGATGGTGAGAGCGGCGCGCTGCTCCGACGGGTCGAGGTCAGCGGGCCACGCGAGACGAAAACGGACGATCAGACGAGAGAGCTGAGACGAGTAGAGACGAAACGAGCAGAGCAGAGACGATCAGAGACGATCAGAGACGACCAGAGACGACCAGAGTCGAACTCAGACGAAAATAGTCGGTCGGAAACGATCACAGTTGCCAGGGGTCGGACGAAAAAAAAGTTTGGTGTCGGACTAAAGTGATCGTTTTCTTCAGCAGAGCATTTCTAGCAACTCACTTCTTATAACCTGCTTGTAGTGATTCGGAGTCCTCGATCCCTGATAGTTCAGGTTATGAGCTTCTCGTCACTGTACAAACGCCATTTACCGATGTGTTTCGTTTGCGGCTGCACGCGCGTCCAGGATTAAATTTAACACCAAGGTCACCCGGCAGTCCTTGGACGAAGTCTCAGCTAGCCAGCGTCACAACTTGCCGACAGCGGACACCGGCTCTAGATTTCCCGAGAGGAATCGTTACTGCGCTGAGCCTTCACCAGAGTCTATGGCCGTCGCCAGACCAGGTCACAGCAGACACACCACGCTGCTCTGTCCCGGACCAGACACCGGCACTGTCCTCGTTTCACCGCTCTTTGACGGCCATTATCGGGTTTCTGCCGTTTGGTAGGCGTCTGTCGCCGTTCTAAGAGCGGGCTGCTGGGAGATCAGGTGTCGCAGTGCGGGGCTGGGCGGTGTCCGCAGCAGCAGGAACACAGGTCACCTGCCCCGTCCCGTCGATCGAACCACCTCCGTGAAAACTCCGGCTGGGATGGATGGTAGCTGCAGCCTCCCTGTCTGCACCACCCACTCAGCGGGCGAGATGAGCCGAGTCTACCACCGGCTCCTCCTCGCACCACCAGCGGCGACCGACTAAAGTCTGTTCGTCCAGCCCCGCCCCCTGCCCCCCTCTCCCTCCCTGCGAACCCGTCTCGGCCGCCGCCGTCGCCACCGTCGCCACCGCCACCGGACCGCCCCGACAGCCATGGGCCGCGATATAGCCCACATCGCGGCTTCGTGCTGTGAGAAACGTGCCTCCCGCTAAGCTACGAAACCAAAATGAATGCAATAACTCGGAGGCTGAAGTTCTTAAGCTGAAAGCAGAACACTTCACAATTATGCAGCATGAAACTAACGTAACATACTTGCCACTTTGTTGTTTTTAAAACAACGTTAGATGAGAGCGCAAACTTTTATTGCGGGAAGAAGCCAAGTGTCTAAATGGCTCATGTGAAACATTATCAGTAAAGATGACTTACCGTTTTTTTTCTTCAGAAAACATTTTTAAGAAGCGTATCCTCGGCTGCATATCATAAATACGTAATGAATGTGTCACGACTTTGTGCCTTTCTTGGTGCCTGAACGGAGGGAAAGGGCGGCCGACCGTAGATTCCGGGTTTTGCCAATGAATAATCTCGTCTCACCCAGCGGATATCCGTTCCCGTTTCTCGCCGTAAATCTGCGGGGGAGATCCGGCGCACTCCGGAACATGAATTGGTTTGTCATCGTCCCAGTATTTGCGAGCTAGATTCATGAATAGCATTAGTGGGACTGTTGGTCGTTGGACATACCTTTTAACGAAGATAACTATTCATGCTTGGTTTTGCTCTCGGCATTTTTTACAGTTCTTTCGCGCATAAACATTGATCAAATGCTATCCAACGATAGCACTTACTATCAGTACTAGGCCCCACCCTCGGCATGTTCAGTGGAAGGGCTGCTGGTTCTACAGTATCTATACATAGTCCTCACCTGTTCAAAGCCGCCGCTCTCGTGGCCTCCCCGAGAGCCTTGACCCGCTCCGGTCGGCGGCCGCGGCCCGTCTCGTCGCCCCCGCAATCGATACACCGAGCTGCCCGCTGAGCCGACACTTTTCAGGGAACATTTCGGCCGCGTTAACGCCGCCGCCGCCCCAGACAAATATTATCGCAGCCCGACGGCGGCCGAAAACCGGTGTCTGCCCCGGCGGCGGCGACGGACGGGGTGATGGCTCGGAGGGCCACCAGACACAGAGCCGAATGCATCATCCAACAGTATTGACGGCCTCATGTCATCTCACGGAATGGATCAGGCGTCAGACACCGAGCGAATTCATAATTGTACTGGTCCTCACGCAGCGGAATGTGCTCTTGTTAAAAAAGCATCGACACGACATAGCGAATTTATGTCCGCTTCTGATGGCTGTGCTTACGTATGCTATTTTCATTATTTCTCATTGTTGACTGCTATAACACTTTCAAATGGCATTGATTTTGAATACGAGGTCTTCATCCACGTGAATACCTATGCTAATGCAGCATTAGTTTGTCGCTGACAGGACCACAAATCGTATTCATCTCGCGATCTGTTTACGCGCTGCCTCTGGGCCGCCGAGTGGCCGTGTACAGTCGTCAGCCGACTCTGAGGAGGCTGTGAGTGTGATCCAGGCCGCGGCTGGAGCGCCTCCAGCTGCCATCAGCCGGCCGTCCCGCCTCCTATTCACACGCGCAGCCGCCGCTATTTCGGTCGGCTGAGTCGGCCGAGCGGCGACCAACGCACACGGCGGGAGGCCCCTCCCTCTCCGGCCCCGGCGGTGGCACCGCGAGACAACAGCGGCAGCGGAACGGCCCGCCGGCCGCGGTATGGCATATCGGATGAGGTGGCCCTGGTCTCGGAAGGTTAACTGCCACCATGGGAAAAGTAAATCATTTGAGATGATTTTGTTTATGCTGAACGATGACCCACTTGACTTTGAATATAAAAGTGCGTTTCTATTCAATCCCGGAAGCGTGCAATTTAGATATGTGCAATTAAGTCCGCACAGGGAAAACGTTTTAGCGCGTCTTTAATTAATGTGTGAATTGTGAATATCGGTCAGCAAACTTAATTTCCATCACTTAGGGATATAGCTAATGAGATAAGAGACCATATGCTCGCATATTTATTTATTTGCGCAACTCTTATATGCCATGTAGTTGGCGTGTGTAGTTATTCAGTGCCAATCAATTTTTATCGAACACGACACTGATCACAACTCAACATGAAAAGAATCACTTCATCTTGATTCTTGAGACTTTGGAAAGCGTTGCTCCTTCAGACATCTTTATCAGAACTTTACGACGACTGAATGTTGGTATTTTCGTGAGTGAGCTGAAAGTGGCTGTGGAGCGGTGCGGAGCAGGGACCTGGCTGTGAACTCGTCTGGCCTACTGGCCTTCTGTCAGGGCCGGCAGCCGGCTGGGCTGGTCCGATTGGAACGCCCGCCAGCGCCGCTCTGGAGCTTTTCCATTGTGAGGACTCTGAAGGCCGGTAAGGTCGTGGCCGGCGTGGGTACAGGCAGTCTGTAAGGGCACTGGCAGACCTGGGTGGCAAACGTGACGAGCAAACGTGCAGATGATAGTCTAAGCTTAGAGTTCTTGTGAATTCAGGTGACAGCCAGTCTACCGGTGACTTCAGGTGACTGCTGCACCCCGTCTGTCCACGGCACAGGTCGGTCCTGCGGGAAGAGCCGTTCAGGAGGGGAAAGACCCGATGCATCTAAATGGTCGGACAAGCCATGAAAACTGTTCAGGAACTTTAACCATACGAGTACCATGGAGATCAAGGCTGGCCCAAATGGGCCTCGGTGGACCATTCGGGTAAAACTGGACCACGGGACCATCGTCCGCTGAGCCAGTTGTAGACATCTCACCGCGCGCCTGCCGGGTAATTCGGGACCTCTGAGCCCCGACTGCCCACAGCTACCGGCTGCCCGAGAGCATAAACAGTCGCGCTTAAACAAACGCCGAGTGGGAGCCAACTGGACGCGCCCCGGCGCGGCCGACCGGTCCGAGGCCGTGGCCGGCTCGGGTCGTGTCGACATACTGATGGGGGGAACAGGTGTGACCGGGGCCGACGCCGACTCCGACACGGAGGTCGGCCGGCACAGCGGTGCTCAGAGGCGTCCGGAATCGTCCAGATCGGCCCGGGACCGCTCCTGTGCTCTGGGCTTAGCTCTGCTTTATGTAGTTATGCCTCACCGGTTCTTCGCTTTCGCCGCTGCGCTCGCCCGCCATCTTCTCATCTCATTTCGTCTTATCAATAGACCTCTGCATACCTAGGTCGATGCCTCATCCGACCCCGTCTGGTTGTGTCGCCTTCACCACGTGTCTGGCGAGGTTGACGTTCCTTTGCAGCGCTCCTCACTCCTGTCGCCATACCCCGGACGGCCCGGACGAGTCAGAGATGACTGTAGTGGGGTGTCAAATGTCGCTCTCGTCGCTCTTGTCGTGCTCGCAGATCAATGTATTGGCTCAGAGTGGCTCAGCGAGTGTTGGCAGCGTTCAGTGCGCCGGGATGAAGTGAAGGCACCCTGCTGAATAAGAAAGCCGTGTCAGAGTGGAGTGGTGTCGTGCTTACTCGTATCAAACCAGTTTAACCCTATTCCTGGCGGGCTCCGCCGGGACAAGAAACTGGCGGGGGGGGGGGCCGATTCGCCCCCCCCCCTGAGATCTCGAGAACGAAGCAAGATAGCGACAAGCGGTAAACGGAATCGGATACGCATGGACAAGGTCTACAATTTTTACTAAGGTCATTTTCAGGTCAGGTCAAAGATGACGTCACAGGGGTCGAAAAAGTCAAAATGGCGGCGCTAGATATGGAGAGAGTTTTTCTCGAATAACTTTCGAATTAGTCAAGATAAGAACAAACTAAGGGCATCATCGTGATCCTCTCGTCAATCCGCATCGAATGATATATATGTTGACCTCGAAAGGTCAAGGTCAAAGGTTGACCTCAGGTCACGTGACCTCGAGGTCATTATGTATATCATTCGATGCGTCTTGACGAGCTGAACACAATGAGACCATCCACGCGTCTGTATCTTGTTCCTGTACGGAGTTATTGGCCAAAAACCTTTGGTGACCTTTGATGACGTCACATGACCTCACAGCTGCCCAACAGCAAAACAGACCTCAAGGTAGTGAAGGTTGATCGTATATGAAGTCATGTATGGTATATGGGGCCATTCCGACCCGTTTTAGTGGTAAAAACAGGGAGTTGATTTTTCCCCATTGACTTATAATGGGGAGGTCGCGAAATTGACCTGACCTTAGGTCACCGATATCAAAATTCCGAGATAGACAAATTGCACATACTGGTACCCTAACTAAAGCCTGAAGAGAAGAAATTGATCGGTCAAAAACTCTAGCTCTGGCGTGATTGCAAACTTTTCTGAGGTAGGGTCACCAAACCGCCTCTGGTGACCTGACCTGAGGTCAGATCAACTCAAAATTTTCAGATATGTTGCGTAGAAGCCTTATAGGAAAAGTCAGAAAATTTGAGCTTCCTAGCTCAACGCGTTTGGGAGAAATAACCAAAAAACCTCAGGGGGGGGGCTCCTGAGCCCCCCCCCCCGCCAGGAATAGGGTTAAAGTCTCAGTTTGAGTTCATCATTTGACTGCATCGTTTGAATGCACTTAAATTATTTGCATCGACCGTTGCACTGGTCCCTTTGTGCAGCGATCTAAGGCTGGGAAGGGAAAAGATGTCAGTCAAAACGCAGGTGTGTCTATGGAATGGAAGATAAGAAAACGATTTCAATCATCGAATTTCTCTAGATGTTTTCTCATACTTAATAATAGTTGATTAAGCTATAATTGTGCTTAACATGCGCTGTTATGGACTGTCAAGTGCACGCAGAAGTATAGTGATTATGTTAGGACAATTTTAATCAACATAATTTGCAAGACATTTTTCTTGGCCGATGTAAATTTGAGGGACCACAAAAAGTATGTGTCTTTTGAGATTCTCTCGGTCCGTGTATCTCTGTCCTGTCCATCTCTGTAGTATACATATATCTCAGGGGCCGCCGTCTCCAGTGTGTCTGTGAGGGTCGCCTCCACCGCCGTCCGACCCTCCACCGCCGTCCAAGTGTTGACAGAGCGGTGTCAATGGCCGGGAACCCCTCCCGACTGATCGAGCTGATAGCTCCGCCAACAGCTCTCCCCTGACAGGACCGCGGAGCAGAAATCACCGGACCGGCCGCGCCGTCACTCCTGTCAGAGAACGACCGTGTGACGGTGTCGTACAGCTCGTGAAGTATATAAGACACTAACGTGACGCAACGAACCGGAAATATTTTCATTGGATTGTGACATTCATATTATCACTTGGCTGCTGCCCAGTCGAGTCGGCTTGCGCCAAGGGAGTTGGAAATATTTAATGCAAGATAATTGTAATTTAGATGTTGTGCTTGGAGCAAAATGACCTCAGGTATGAAACACAGACAGACAGTAACAGTGCAGGTAAATTTGTAGCCATGACCTATGCCTTATTTCTGGGTTGTTACATAACTTGATGAAAGATGTGTCTTACTTTTTGTGCAAAACAGTAAGTTGTCTTACCTTTTCCGAGAAATTTAGCCTGTCCCGTAGCTCAGTTGGTAGAGCATCGGACTCCCGGTAGAGAGAGCCCGGGTTCGAGACGCTCCGGCGCTCGATATATGAGACTCCTGACGGGGATGGTCTGCGGTTGGTGGGAGCAGCCGCAGCCAGTTGAAGTCAGTTGGGTGGGACAGGCCGTGTCCGGCTTTGAAGGGCACGTTAAACTTTGGCATCTAAATTCTCCCGTTACCCGGAATTGCGCGATCGGACGGTAGGGGTCGGGGTCTACGCAACAAGCTCTGCTTAGCGTAGAATCCGGCTCTGTCAATCCGTCCATTCAAACATTCGAGCTAAATTTATTAAAAAAAATCGCGAATGTTCTGTAGTGCATTTTCACTTCTGTTGTTTTTAAATGCACTGTAACGTCCTGCCCTCTTCTTGCATTTATAATTTGAACGTTACAACCAGAGTAGCTAAAGAGCTCTAATAAGAGCACATAAATTCCATGGGCGATGAATTGTGAAGCAGTCAATTGAACAGTTTTGAGTTACAACAGGCTGCGAATTGAGTACTTATTGAAAACCATACTGAAGTACACTTGGAAATAAGTGCTGTTCTGAAGATTACCCTAGTTACCCTGGCTAAGAATACTGTTGTGGTTAACCTAACTGTTGTAACTGTAAACTGTTGTGGCCATCCTACGCAGCATGTATTGGCAGCGGTGCCGTGCGGCACAGCATGCGCTAGGCGTCGCACAGAGAGACATCTATCGTCAGAATCAGTAACTAGCGCGCCGTGCGTTATGAGATCCATCAGGCGACACTCCAGGTCGCGTGAATGGTGTCGGCCGCTGCTCCGACTGCTCTCACCTTGACTGCCGCCTTCTCACCTCCTCTCCCTGCCCCTCCTCCCCTCTACCCGAGGCCCCTCCACCCACCGGGTTGGCACGGCGGCCGACGGACGGTGGCGGCCGCGGCGCCCGTCTGCCCTGTCGGAAGGCACCACGGCGTGACGTCATCACTGACCCTGGCCGGGGGCCGCGCCACCTCAGGGACCAGCCGGCCCCGCGGCCTTCGCTACCGGCTCCCCAGAGAGGTGGGAGTGTGTATAGACCTGCCGTCTGCCCCCGAGGGACTGGGAAGGGTGGATGGTGAACGGGGAACCGAAGACGTACCGGGATAGGTAGGACTGAACCTGCACAGTTTTTGACTTGGCTGGGGTTTATCAGTGCAATGACGTTTGAAAATACGTTTAGAGTTTACCATGAATGATATGAATACATTCAGTTGCTAATTCACACATTTAATTCATGGCTTAAGTACATCAGCATTCAGCAATCACATTTACGGGGATGTGCTCTTTTAGTACATAACTATATTCACCAATAAAACTGATGAGCTAAAACTGTGCAAATTAGCTCATTTGACCACTTATTAGAAAATTTCATTACAGATGAACATCATTTCCCTTCCGATTGAAGCGCAGCATTCCTCAAGGCTTCCAGTGGTATGTCAAACTGATCTGGAAATTGTATCATGGTATCATTTTTAAAGTTACTGATGGTTTTGCTCAAGGGGTCACAAGCTCGTTTTCCGTTATCAGATCTAAGGTGCCGGCTCGTTTTGATGTAAGTGAATACTCTTTTATCTGGTCGACAGACATAACAGAATAATAAACCAGTCTCTGCTACTAATAAGAATGCCTTTCCGAGAACTTTCTCAATAGTACCTTTTCAGACCATACACAGTTCTTCCGTAAATTATTATGATTAGGAGCCAGACTCATTCAGACAGTCAGACGGCCCGGCCCTTTCAACTACGCCGCCGGTTGATCAATAATCATGTAAACTAGCATTGTGGAGCCGCAGCTTCATCGAATGGAAGCGAGTGGTTAACTCATCACCTGTATTCAAATGTAAACCGCGAATCGAACATCAGAAGACCGTGTGGCTTCTGTCACTGACCGCGGTCGCTGATTTCTGTTTGAAATACAGTGCAGGTCTGTTTTGGAGGCTGTGATGAGGGGTGGCAATAAATTGTGCTATCATATGGGATAGATGTGTATTACGTCAACGACATTGCTGGCTTTAGTTGCATGTCAGCTTGAAATCGATTAGCAAAAACTTAACCCTCGCATGTGTGCGGCGTTTGCCAGCTTCTAATGTGTAGGGGGGGTCGGCTGGACCCCCCCCCCCTTGCCGTTTGGCCCCTGATCGAGCTAGAGCTTCGCGAAAAAAAACGAGCGTGTTGCCCGTGACGAGAGGAAGCCAATGATACCCAATTTTAAGGTCCTAGGTCATTGGTTGACCTTCCAGGTCAGGTCAATGACCCAAAGTCGGGAAAATCGGGACCTGTTAGAAAGTCGTAAAGTGTGGCTGCTAAGGGGTTTTTCGGGGTGCTGATCACGAATATCGTGTTAGTTTTGATCACAGATGATGTCTTGAAGCATTTAGACCAGGTCGGGTCAGGTCAGGTCAGGTCAACCAGTAGGCGTCGTGACGGGTATTCGTAGTACGTGTCAACCGCCTCTGACAGCTTCGTAACATGTTACGAAGTCACCAAAACTACTTCGTAAATGTTCAAATGGTTGCTAAATTCGAATTCAGCTCCAAAAACTAGCCTAGAAACATGTAAAACTCGAAAAAGTGACCCGAGGTCACCCGAGGTCACCAAAGGTCAATGACCTGACCTGACCTTCAGGTGACCTTGACACACACGGGAGTAACATCAAATCACATGTTTGAACGTTTGAAACCACGAAAAGCTTGCAAACACGCGGCTAGTGCGAGCCGACATACGCGAAATCGCGATTCCGGCCAAACATGGTCTCGGAAAAGAGGTCACAGGTCAAAGGTCATTTGGGTCAGGGTCATGAAATTTTCAGGGTAGGTGTAAAATTGATCAATGCGAGGGTACTGAAAGTTTCGTCGCGATCGGCCGCTTTTTACGCGAGTTATTCGCGAAAACCCATGGGGGGGTCCATCCGACCCCTCCCCCCCCTACACATGCGAGGGTTAACGCGCAATACCGGTGAAGGGGGCGCGGGCGAGGTAGCGTGGTGGGTCCGTGGTGTCATTCGCAAGAAGCACTGCTTAGCGGGGGACCCTGGCCCACAGCAACCAATTTAACCGTTCGAAAAATATCTTCCAAAAATGACCCATTTAATTGCCCCAGCAATACGTTGTGTGCATATAGATTTTACATTTATGTTGTTTACCTTTATGGGATATTTTTTGCATGGATTGTATTTTAGATAAGTAGAAATATTATGTCTTGCTACATCGATATAAAACATATTCCTCATATAATCTGTTCCTTCATAAATTTGCTGCACAGCATTATATGCTCAATGTCTCACTGCCCAGAGTTAGCCAGATAAATCACCGGACATCACTCCCAGGCGAGGGTGACGAGGAGCGTGTCGCCGTCTCGCGCAGTTTGCTCTGCGTGGAGCGGCCAGTGCGCTCCGTCTCCATCAACATTCCACTGTCTGGTCTGTCGACTCTGGTCGCCCGTGCGTCTCCTCCCCTCCCCTCCCCTCCCCTCCCCTCCCGGAGGCAGATGGGCGGCTGACCGGACCAGCGCGGCGGTCAGGACCCCCGGCAGAGAGGCAGTCAGCAGAGGCGTGTCCGATAGGTGAGCTGCTCCCCCCGTCAGAGACGCTCAACTCGAACGTGGATGGATGCTGCTTGACACGTGTTGAGCGCAGGTCAGCTGGTGTGGCCGCGCGGCGGTGTTTTGACTGGCCGTGCAGGGGCTGACGCGGCGCGGGCCGTGGTTCTGGTGAGCCCGGCCGCCGTAGCCGGCCGCGCGCGGAGAACGGCCGGTCGGAATTAGCCCGGCTGAGTTATGCACCGTCTGAGAACGGACGCTATTTGTGTTGGCCGCCGGCTGGCTCTCGTCAATCACACATGTTTTATAAGGTGATTTCGTGTGCCGAACTGCATGAGAGATGTTTGTGAACACCATGGGTGTGTTCCTCTCGCTTGCTGTGCGTCTGAAGTTGGAAGTTTTTCATCCAAACCACAATGGCATGTAACCTCTGAGTCGGCTGGGTGTCGACTGTCGACTGTCGTCAGCGTGCGTCTCTCTCAGAACAATGGCTGTCTCGGCGCTGCCTCGTCTGAAAACAGGCTGCGTTGCCAAGTCAATCCTGACCCGGCCATCAATATTGTCGGCGGGCTAACCTGCGGGGTCTCCTGACAGTGTGAGATTTGCCGATTATCCGAAGGGTGAAGACTCGTTTACAGAAGGAGGATGTGATTCACCGTGTCCGGAAGTCTAAAACTGAATCTGGTGTTCGACTGCCAACATGGATTTGATGAGAGCTTAAAAACAGCTTGTTTTACTTGCGTTGTTGGAGGTGTCTAATGGCTCGCAGCGTGATGAGCACAGCAGGCTCTATACTAACGAAGCTGCTTAGTTTTGGGGATCGTTTACAAAGTCGCAAGTTCTTGAAATTTTGATGTCATCTGACATTAATCAGGATGACGGCGGCTAATGGGTGCAAAATATGATTTTGAAAAGATGCATTTTGTTGAGGAAAATTTCCATCATGGTATCATAAATTGGCGTTGATATTTGGTACAAAGCAATGCTGTATGGTGTTGCATACCTATAGCCGTAACTTTTACTTCGATTTTCTTATACCAAACGGTAATTTTGGATGCGCTCTACAAATAGGGACGAAGACATGTTTATTTGAATGAAAAGTTCAGTATGACCTTTTTTAAGTCTGATAAGGCTCGTCTGCTGAAATTATGATGCTACAAAATATGACTTGCATTGAGCTTCGTTGGGTGACATGAAAACGGCAATGACCATTGCGCGGATAAAGTTTAAATCTAATCCCACTTTACAAAAGATAAAACTGGGTGCAAACTGTAGACCTGGATAAGTGTGTTTTTAAGTCATCCACTGTCCACAGAGGCTTACAAAAAGGCATACTTTTTATTCATCAACAGTCTAAGCTATCAAATGACAATGATGAATAAAATCGTATTCTGTCTTATCTAATACCCACTCCCAAAATCTGGTTGCAAGTCGCATTATCCACTAAGTCACTCGTGCAGCCCTCTCCGGAACTCCGCTTCTCGCACTGACACGCACCACTCGCCTTCAGTCTCCCCTGCGAGCACCCGTGAGCGTGACACCGCGCATCTGAGGTGCCGTGTCAGCGGGGCTGTCAGCCGCGACTCCTGGCCCTGGCGCCGCATCAAAGGGTGCACCGGCCACCAGTTGGGCGGCGCCCGCTCTCCGGCCGCGCCGGGCCGCGTGCACTGGTCGACATGGCCCGGCTGCGGGTACTCACCATCACCTCAGGGAGAGGGAGGGAGGGAGAAAGAGAGGGGGTGATACGGCGCGGCCGGGAGACTCTCTCCAGGAATGCTTTGATCCAGGGCACATAACAATGCCGTGGGTATTTATGGATAGCTGCCGAATAATTGAAGACTCCGCCAGCCAAGGTGGTGTTCGCAGACACTTGGCATGGAGAGGAGTGGGGGTCAAGACTTGGGCCAGATCCGAGCCGATAACACTTTTTATCTTGTTTTATATAGTAGTTAGAACCTGCCTGTAGCTTTTTAAAAAGGTGTTTATGTTGAAAGTCATATATTCAGTACGGTCACTATCTTCACGCAAAGTGACAGACACTTGACAATGTTGACAATGTTGATAACGTGACAACTGACAATGTTGGGTATACAGCAAAATGTATGCAAAAATGACATCATGCATGCTCAGTTACACTTACCGCCCATTTAGGTCGGCACATGGTTATTCACTTTGTATTGGGATTTTCTTTAGGCTTTACAGCACAATTTCACGTAAACCACGAATGCTTAGCGCTCCGATGTGCCCTTGTGGCTTTTCCAAAATGTCATCATATTTGCGAATCGTTTTAATCCCTCTCTCCGATGGAGTCTGTTCACACTAAAAGCTGAGAGAGGTGAGCTTTCGGAAGTGAAGACATCCTACGAGTATAGTAGGTATGCAGCTCACTTTTGGCAGCAGTAGGTGCCCACTACCCTGGCTGGTAGAGGGCGTTACGTGACGACCATTGGGGAGCTATCCCAGCGACTGCAGAGGGCGCGGCTTTACCTACATCCCGGAGAGAAGTGCAATAGAGGACGCGCAACTGCAACCAAGACATGCACCATAATGAGGCGCATTTCATGTACTTTTGTAGTGGCCGGGGCCCTCATATTCCACCAGTGGTATACACCGTATGTTGATGATCCATGATGCAAGCGACCAACTGCATGATCTCCTCATAGGTATGTATCCGTATCCATTTTAAATCCTTGTAACTATCTACATGTATATCTACTTATGTATACCTATCTACCTACCTACCTACTTACCAACGACAGTATGTATATAGTAGCACGTTTTGGCAGTGGTCGACAAACGACTGAGCAACCAGTGTGAGCCCTGGAAGTCAGCCCTGCACGTGATCGCACGGTTGGGTGCTCGTGAGTTGCACTACAACCGTGATTCATGAAAATACGAAACTACATAGCTTAATGTCTAACGATATGCGACGTTTCAACGTGATCGGCGTTATTATATCGAAACAATCATGACACCTGATTCAAATAGGTACGGTGTGGTAATCCGTGGTGAGCCCGCAACACACCACCATGGCAGCCTGAACTGATGGACGACGATGCCTCTCCGTCCTTAGCGCTTCTCGTCGTCTGACAGACCCAGACACGGACGCGTCTCACTGTGCTGCCTCTCCGGGGCAGTGTCCGTCTCCGAGATCTGGCTGCTCAGGTCCTTCCACGCTGCTCCAGACCCTCCCTCGGCTGTCGCAGCCCCTTCTGAAGCTGCCTTGGCTCCTCTCCTAGCTGCTCCGGCCCTTCCCACAGCTGCTCGTGTCGTCTCTTGCGGAGCTGGCCGGGCTGCCACCTCTCCACCCGCGATGTCCACTCCTCGTCTGAGCCACACCGCTGCTCGCCACCGGCCTTTCTGCCGCCGCCGCCGTCCTCCTGTGTCGGTCCTGGAATACGGCGGGTCAGGCAGAGGTCAGCGCGACTCACACAGAGGTAATGACTGGTCAGGTAGAGGTCAGGGTAGGTCAAGCAGAGATCAGGTCAGGTCAGACAGAGATCATTGTAGTTCAGTGTCGGGCAGCAGGACGAAATTCGAGAGTCGGACTGTAGTCAGGTACTCGCCTTTGTATGGAGTGTAAGATGCTGTCGCCCTGACGCCGCTCACAAAGTATGTAACTATGTAAGTAATACAGTCAATCGCCTCCACTCTGGATTGTCGCATTTTCGTTCATATAGTGCTTCTCTCCACCTTAATAATATTCCGTCAGTGTTATAGAAGCCAAACCAGATGACAATGCAGCGGTAATAGTCATGGTGATGACTATACTCTGTTCCGTTTCAAGTTTGCAGCCGAAGTGCCCTGCTGAAAGCAGTGCGTGATTTCTGTATATATAGCTCTTACATTTTAAGACGCAAATTCTTGAGAGGAGGAGCGATCTGCCGAAGAAACTCCGACTGCAAACTTGGTATGGAACAGACTATAGCAGCTAAAAACAAAAACAAAAAACATCACGCTATCTCACCTTGCTGAAGCCGTTGCTGCTCCAGCAGAGCCTTGTCGCTTTCCTTCTCCAGATCCGTCTCCAGTTCCTTCTGTAGGCACTGGTATCTTCTCCCGCATACCTCGAGATGTCTCATCGCTTCCTCCTCTAGCCGGCAGTTTGGATATCTCTTCTCTAGCTCTAGTGACTCTCGTCGATGTCTCTGCTCCATCTCTTGCCACTGCAGATGCAGCTTCTGCTGAAGACTGTCCCATTGCACCTGGTGATTTTCCTCCAGCTCTTTCCACCTTTGCATCTGTGATCGTGTTCGCATTTTCTGATTCTGATTCTGATGAAGCTCTATGCGTTCGTTGTAGTGATGCAAGCGCAAGCCCCACCACCCTTGGTTGTGTTTCAGTTGTAGCTTCTGGCGCTCCTCAGCGTGTCTTTCGTTCAGTCTAAGTTTGTGCCGGTAGCCTCGTCGCTCCGTAGCTCTCCACTGCACCTCGTGTTGCTGCTCCAGCTCCTGCCAGCGCCGCTGGTGTCTCTGCTTCAGGAGCCGCCACCGCTCCTGGTGAAGGGGAGGCACACCCTCCGACGTCCGCTCCTCGTCTCCGCCGCGCTGCTCCTCGTCAGTGGTTTCTCCATCGTTGTCAGATTGTGGCGAGCCTGAAATTCACTGTAGGTCAGGCAGGCTACCCAAGGGACCATCGACATACGAGCATATCAGCAGCAGACAAGAATTGCAGGTTGAAAATGCTCGAGGATGAAAAGCGATGATAATGAGGGAATGAGAATAAAACAGGGCTGCGGAGTCAGAGTCGGAGTCGGAGTCGGTCGGAGTCGACAGTTCTTCCGGGAGTCGGAGTCGGAGTCGGGGTTGGTTTTTGAAAGCCGGAATCGGAGTCGGAGTCGGAGTCGGAGTCGGAGTCGGAGTCGCCGAAAATCCATCGACTCCGCAGCCCTGGAATAAATTACATCCTTGTACGAAACCTCGTCATTTATATGGATGAGCTCTATGCGTTCGTTATAACTGTAACTGTACCTGTGACTGTGAAACCGACCCATGGGTTTCATTATGGGGAGTTGCGACCTCTCCCATTCTCCCCATGATGCCCCTGGCACCGGCTGTGGCAGTTATCTCACCTTGTGTGCCGGTGTCGTCCACCGCCAGGTAGTATGGCATCAGCTGCCATCGCACAGTGGCCCTTTTTCAGAATTAGCACGCATAAATTCAAAATATTTTTTCTCTTCTTTTGAGTAAAAAGCAGTCTAATCGTGTGCAAAACATTCCAAACTATCCGATGGTGCCATTTTTACCTCCTAAAAAAATAATTATCTTTGGTAAAACTGACCGCAAAATCGAAGTTTGTCGAGAGGCGCGCGGACACCACCGGCGGACCCTAAAAAGTAGGGTGATATGAACATCAATTTGTAAGGCTTTCGGTGAGAAAATATTAAAAATTAGTAGCATGGCTGTGAAGCTGAGTTTACGTAGAAGCCCTAGAAACCACAACTTTCATTATATAAACTGAAATACAGGGTGTTTCACTAAAAGTGTCAAAAAGTAAAAGGCCCTAATGCACATAATAACTATGTTTTCTATGGACATTTGCACATCATTCCATCCGCGATTGTTGGACATTTGAACATATAAAAATGATATCACCGTCACTCAAACCTATTCCACATATCCGCCGCTTCTTTTGATGCACCGTTTCGGCACGTGTCCGGAGGTGCCTCACAGCCCGTTTTCATCTTCAGCGTCCAGACTGTCGGCAAAGCCTTGCATTGTGCTCTTCAGCTCCAAAAGTGATGCGACTTAAGTCTTCCTCAGCTCTGCGAGAGCTACTGACCAAAACCAGAAGGCTAGCGGTGACAGATCGGGGCCTCGCGCTGGCCAGGGGCGGGCGGTGAGGCAGCTGATTATTCGGCCTGGGAACGGAACTTCTGGACTGGTCCAGCCAGTTCTTGGTGGCTACAGCCGTTACAGTGGTTGTTTCTGATAAATTGGGGGCTTGGCTATGTCTGATGTTGAAATAAGCTTCTTGTTATCTTAAAAGGCCCTAAAAAAGACCCTGACCTTTTCAACGATTTCCGCCGAGAGGTGGGGCGACCCGCCTTTTTTTTACTGGAACCGGCATCAAAGGAACCCTTTTAAACCTCTCAAGAAGCCCTTTGAAACTTTTATAATCTGGGTCGTAGCGAGGTGAGAGAGTGAAACGTTTCCTGAAAAGTCGGCGTACGGTTTCAATGTTTCTGATAGCACCAAATGTAAGTGTAATCCACCGCTCCTGTTGCGGTGTAAATAACCTGTTCTTGTTCTGTATAAGAAAAAAAAAACGACTAGTAACTTTGGCCTCCTGCCCTCGCTCCGTATGAGTGTAAAATATATCTTAAATGGCCAAAGCATAAATGTCCAAAAATTTGCAACAAAGCCACGTGCGCAACCACGTGCTTTGCGTATTTTATATATCTTTAATAAGCATTTACTTTTTGACACTTTTAGTGAAACACCCTGTAGACCACTTTTGCCGAATATTGTGGACACAATAACAGGACAATTATTAACTGGAGATGGCGGCATACATATGAAGCTTTATGTTAAGTAGCACACTCTGGAACATGTCGTATTATACATCGTTCGAATCGCCGATCTCTTCTGACCATGTCCACCAAAGGGCATCGCGCCATTTTGCGCCATTTTGCTTCTACGGTGGAGAACGTGAGCCAGTTCAGTCCGCGAGCGGCTGAGGCTCCTGTTCGATACGACTAAGCTCATTGACCTGGCTCGAAGCTGGTGTCACCTGGTGGGCGCCTAAATGTGGCTTGACTTTTGCCATAAGATGTGCTTATTGAAATGTCATGTAGGCATAACGCTGTGCTCAAGAAAAACTGTCCGATTTCTTGTCGCGTTTGATGTCCAAGCCGCACAAGTCCCGTGGTCGGCTTAAGATCTAACGTCAAAAGCGCCTATGTGTTTGTATTGTTCGCGTCGCGCTGACCTTAGTTGCTGCCCGGCCGGGGCCGACTAACGGTGGCTGGCAACAGCTGCAGATGCGGTCACGTGACGCCCTGGGGCGTCCCACAGTGATGCAAATGGGGTTCACGAGTGGCCATAAATAGTAAATACCCAAAAGTCAAGTTTACCAAATCGAGTTAATTGCGATATGGCCGAGTAGACAAATGTTTGGGGCATCTGAAATCACATGGTTTTCATGTTTTTGTCAAAACCGGTCTCGTGTATCATCGTCAGAAGTCGTGACATTTTCTAGGTCGTAAAATGACGGTCAGACACTCGCAAGTTCAAACGCCGCTGGTTTGCGTTCATTTCGTACAAATTGAAAAAATTATGCATGAGAATGATCCCCAAAGCCTTCTGCTTCTAATACCGGGTCACAAAAAGCCGTATTTCATTCGCTTTGGCGGTAATCTGACTATTTATCATCGTGTTGCAATCGCAGTTTTTTACTAAGAAAAAATTGCTTTCGTTTCACCTACAGCACTTAACACAGTGTGTGCCCGTTAGTCCACCATACCATAGCCTTCCCTAATCATTTCTGAGTCGCATCGTGAAAGAATTAAGGCGCTATCACAGGGCTGACCGGCGCTACAGAGGTTTTTGTCCGGGCGGTCGGGTGCCGCAGTGGGCGCGCAGTGGGCGGGTGGGTGCCGCCGCGCGGCGTCCGGGCGGCGCGGCGGCGCGGCCGCCCGGGCCGCCCGCTGCGCCGCAGCACCCGACCGTGCCGGACGAAAGCTTCTGTAGCGCCGGTCAGCCCTGTGCTAGCGCCTTAATTCTTTCACGATGCGACTCAGAAATGATTAGGGAATGCTATGATATGGTGCACTAACGGGCACACACTGTGTGAAGTGCTGTAGGTGAATTGAAAGCAATTATTTTTGGTAAAAAACTGCGGTTGCAACATGATTACAAATAGTTAGCTCACCGCCAAACCAAAATAGATACGGCTTTTTATGACGTGGCATTAGAAGCAGCAGGTTTCGGGGATCATTTTCATGTATAATTTTTGCAGCTTGTATGACATGAACGTACGCTAGCGGCGTTTGAAGTTGCGAGTATCTGACAGTCATTTTACGACATCGAAAATGTCTCGACTTCTGACAATCCTATACGAGGCCGGTTTTGACAAAAACATTAAAATCATACTTTTTCAGACACCCCAAACATTTGCCTGACTGACCATATTACGATTTATTCGATTAAGTGAACTTGAATTTTGGGCGTTTTTCGTATTTATGGCCACTCGTGAACCCCATTTGCATCACTGTGCGTCCTGGCGGTCAGTGCAGCGCGGTCGGCTGGCGGGCTCGCCACACTTGCGTTCGGAGCGGCCTGGGCCGGCGGGCGAGCCGTGCGAACGTGCGCCAAATCTTGGGCCGAGCGGCCTGTCGCTGTTGGGCCGAATCTCCTTGGGCAGTTCGTTTCTTTTCTTGTCTTTGCATTGGCAGGGAATACGTCCTTGATCACGTGGTGATGTCTTGCACCACTTTCAGGTAATGTGGGAATTAATGCGTGCTAATTCTGAAAAAGGGCCACTGTGCATCGGTCTGCCCACCGGCTCACGGCAGTATTGTAAGCAGTCCGCAGCCGGTCAACGGACAGCAGCTGCTGCAGCAGCCGGCGCCAAAGGCCGGCCGTGGCGGCCACCGTCGGACCGTCCATCTCCGGTAGTTTGACACGGAGAGTTTCTTGCAGGTCACAGCTGAGCTGTCGCTCCAGCGTCTCCCGGCGATGCTGGTAGGTGGGCGGTGGTCCGTAGTTGTACGTCCACCTTGTTTCCACCTCCCGGTCTAACTCCCGCCACCGATCCATCTCCTTCGGCACGGCCTCGCCGAAAGCCCGGAGCAGCAGTTCGGGTTGCAACAGCAGCTCAGCCCGGCCCCGTGGCGTGCGCAGTTCGGCGGTCAGGCCGGCCGGCCGCTCCGCCGGCGGCCGCCGCAGCTGCTGGCCACTCCAAACATCCACCGCAGCCGGGTCGCCCAGCAGAAACTTCAGGTCTGACGCGGTGAGGATTTGTGTCAGAGGCGTTACGTCCAGTATGACCATGTCACTGGTCGGTGACGTGGGGCGCGTCCCGCCCACCAGGTCGGCCGGGTCGACCACGCCCCAGGCCATGAACAGGTAGCATTGCCGGCGGTGCGCCCCCGAGAACATAAAGTGCCGCCACTGGAGTAGATAGGGAGCCGCGCGCGCCAGATGAAGGATCGCCCACTTCCACCAGCTCACCCAGCAGGGAGCTGTGGCTCGGAGTCTGGTGCCTTCAACCACAGCCTGCCGGACGAGCGTCCGTCCCAGTCGGAGCCGCAGCTCACGCTCTGAAAGTGGCTCCTCCTCGCCCTCAAGAAGTATTTCTAGACCCCACCACTTCTCGCAGCAAGCGATCATGAGGTGCGTAGCGCTCTCCTTCATCACTTTGAGGCAGTCGATGATGGCTTGATGTTCGCCAGAGCTCAGTTCGGCCGCTACATTGATTCCATCATAGAAGAAGCATGGAAGCGTGCCAGCGATGAAGCGATCCTCCAGCCAGCTGAGGGCCCTATGGACGCCATCAGTTACTCCCGTCCACAATTCGCTGGGCGTGTCCTGAGCCAGCCAGAGGATTGCTGTCTTTACATGGTAAGACTTGAGCTTTAGGTCATGAGGTATCACTCCGCTCTCCACCATGAACTGTTTCATATTTTTGATAATTTTGATGATGGCTCTTTGCATAGGCTGCAAGTGGCGGGCAGCGATCACCTCTGCCCGTGAGAGAGATATCCGATATTCTTTTCTTACAGTCGCGCTTCCAGGGAAACCAGTCGGCACCAAATGTACACCGAACTGCCGGATGTCGTCCCGCGCCGCCGCCGGAGGGAAGTCGGCCTCCAGGTGGCGGCTGTCGGGCCAGTTCGGTGACGGCCACCATCCACCGACAGAGAAACAAAACACGTAGTCGAAACCGCCGTGTCTATCGCCTGCCCGCCGGACGTTGACTGCTGGACCGGTGAACGTAATATCACCGTCTTTGACGACGCGGTAGAAATCGAACAAGAGCTGACGTGCCGAGTCGGCCGACAGGGCCTCGAGCGCCGCTTCGTGGCTACACTCGGTCGTTCGGACCCAGTGGAGCGTCACGAAGCCGGGGTTGCTGGTCGGGCGGACCCACAGCTGCGGTGCAGACTGCGGACGAATGTCAGTCGGCTCTGTCCCCGCCACCGCCCAGCGGAATGGGCCGTCGAACTCTAACATGATGTCAAAATCCGACGTGCCCCCCTTACCGATAACCAGATCTGTCAGCCCCTCAGCGCTGCTGCCCGATCTGTTGCAGGTAACAAACCTGAAAGGTTGACGAGGCTGGCAGTGCCGGCACCGGGCGGCGGCGGCGGCGGACCTAACCTCAGTCAAAGCTGTCATTAATGGCTCGTCTACCAGGTAAGCGACGGCATCGCCAACCTCCAAGCCGGTGGTGTGACCCTGTCGTCCGGGACCATTGTTATTCACAATATCTTCCGCCACCAACAGTGTGTCTGGAACCAGATGGACCCACGAGCCACACTTGCTGATCACCTGTCCCACCGTTGAATCCAAACTCTTGATGAGTCTCCTCGTCCTCTCTTTGTGCGCCGCTCCGAACAGATCAGGGCGTGACATGGTCGAACTCTGGTCACTTGCCTGACACGGAGTGGTTGGGAAAGGTCGTCTTCTGATCGCTGTCTAGTGAGGACTGGTCGAGATCGGTCAGCGCCGTCACGGACATATACGGACCCCGACGGCCGAGATAAGAGCGGAAGTCAGTTGCCCGTTGCCGTCCGCCGGTAAACCCGGGCTGTGCACTGTGCACAAATAGTGTATGCTGTTCCATGATTACCCGCGGTGGGCGAGCCATGCCAGGCACAGAGCGGAACCAGTGGTGGAGGTTTTAATAAGTTAGAGCCTACAATCAAGCTCAGAATTGCATCTGACATCTAACATCATTTCAGTTATCTACGTGCTTGGTAGTGCTGGAAACTGATGCCTTTTTGTATCTAATTATAAAAATGAACTGCCGTAGAAACATAGCTTATGGTGCCTATGAGAAGTCCGACATTTGCACATATTTTCTATAAAAAGCAGTTGCTCCTGCAACTTACAACATTTGTTAACCCGCGCACCGACGGGGGGGGGGCGGTTAACCGCACCCCATGCGGTTTTTCGTGATCGCGGAAAAATTGCGGCGCATAGCGCCGCGAAATTTACCATGACTTTTCCCTTATCAATTTTACACATGGTATGCAAGTTTGAGCCTCCTAACCTTCAAAGTCAGGTCACCAGGTCACTTCGAATGACCCAGCCTCAAATCACTTTTTTGCAACTTTGTTACCGTGTATGTACAGTAGATGTGCTACAGTAGATGACGGAGGCCTTTGAAAGTCGTAGAATGCAATGAGGTCATTGATAGCCTCAATCTTTATATCTCGGAGTGTTGATATTGATGACCTGAGGTCAGGTCAATTTCTTGACCTCCCCACTATAAGTCAATGGGGGAAAATCAACCCCCTGTTTTTCCACTAAAACGCGTCGGAATGGCCCAATATACCATGAATGACTTCATATACGATCAACCTTGACTACCTTGAGGCCTTTTTTGCTCTTGGGCAACTGTAAGGTCATGTGACGTCATCAAGGGTCACCAAAGGTTTTTTGCTAATAACTGCTTATAGGGAGCGAGATACAGCCGCGCAGATGCTCTCTTTGTGTTCAGCTCGTCAAGGCGCATTGGACGATATGCATGATGACCTTGAGGTCACGTGACCTGAGGTCAACCTTTGACCTTGAACTTTCGAGGTCAACACATATATGGTTGGATGCGGATTGACGAGAGAATTAGGATGGTGACATTAATTTGTTCCTAGCTTGGCTACTTCGAAATTTATTTGGAGAAAAACTCTTCGTTTCTAGCGCCGCCATTTTGACTTTTTAACCCCTGTGGCTTCATGTTTGGCCTGACATGAAAATTGTAGACCTTGTCCGTGCGTACCCCATGCCGTTTACCGAGTAAACTGTGTGTAAAATTGAGTAAAATGTGTGTCATTGAAAATCATCGATGGGAAAATGCCCATAAAACACATATTTTGCTATTTGAGGTCACTGATACCAGGTCAGGTCACAGAGCTCAGGTCACTGAGGGTCAAAATATGGAAATATCATGTGATGCATGTTTTATGGTCCATTTTACATGACAAATGCGATGATGTGGGTCAGGCAGCCTTTTGTGGCCAGTTGTTATTTCTGGTGCAGGTCAGGTCAAGGTCAGGTCCAATAAGGTCAAATTTCAAACTTGTAGGTTTTTTTGCAATAAATGGGTATTGAATTGATTCGATACAGCTCGTCACGGGGATTCTAATGGTGGTCTTTGTTTTGCGCTACGTGGTCTTGTCTAGAATAGCTAAAAATTAAGTTGGAAAATTTGACATCAATTTTGAACAGTTTTTTTTCGCTATATCTTGGCCAAAAAAGGAGCTATCGATCTACAATTTGTTATGTAGATAGAAGAGGGTAGGGACTATCATTAACATTCCGTTTTTCGAAATTCGAAAAAACCTTTTGGTATATGTTTGCTCTTTTATCGAAAAAAAAAAACATTTTTGTTGGAGTCAAAACAACGTGTTGAAAATCCGAGATAGCAGTTTTGTAGCGCCGTATTTTCTCTACACGACCATTCAATAAACTTTGAAATTGCTCGTTTTGTTAACTGTAGCTTTTGTTAGCGTTTCAAGATTTCATATTTTTTGCTCATTTTTGCTCGAACGTAACCTCAGTTTGACCTCAATAACTCCTGTCCTAAGATGACCTATGACTTGAAATTTTTATGATGGTGTCAAATTGATGACTCAAAAGGTACTGTAAATTTGGCGGCTCTGCGCGCCGCCGTTTTTTCGCTATTCAAGAAAAAACACGGGGGTGGGGCCAAAATGCCCGCCATCAGGGCGCGGGATATAAGACCCCCTCCACGGGTGTTAAATTACTTAAGTCGAGCGTAAGCCAAAGACGCTTTGCGATCACAACTGCAAGGCCTTTCATGTCGAAAGGCTAAGAAAATACAGTGTTATTGAGACCAAAACACTTCCGAAGTGCTCGAACAATGCGAAAATTAGCATAACCAAACGAAAACCAACGAATGACCAACGAAAGTTATCGAACCAATCGAGATCAGCTATTATCACCATCTCTGTTTACCCAACAGGACAAAACGAACTCAATAAGTGCTCGCAAGCAGTATTACCTCGTAATTGGAAGATACATATCACCAACCAGTAGCGGCGGAAAACCTTCAATTAAGGGGGCGGGGGGGGGGGGCACTGCCGACTTTTGGTCCCATTCTTTCCATGCAACGCCCATAGGGCTAATATTAAAATGCCAAAATCAAAGGAGGGCACGGTGCCCCGGTGCCCTCCCCGTTCCGCCGCCTATGTCACCAACATACCTATGATCGCTCCTTGCAGGGGGGGGGGGGGGGGCGTCTTATCATCCTCAAAGGGAAGGCCTCTAAAAAAACGCAGTGTTCTAAACGTCAAAAATATTTATGTTTCATGAGACATTTGTAGCGCACCAGAACATGGTCTATCCTTAAGCTAATTTGGGACAAATTCGATTGGATAAGATAACTAGCAAGAACAGGGGAAAATGAGAAACAGACGTACCAAAAGTCACCGCAACGCGCCTGCTGCTCCGGGTTTCGTGACTTGTTGTTTCAAATGAGTGTCTGCCTTACAAGAACATTTAATGATAATAATATCATTGGTTTGGTAAAAAGGCGCTGGTGCCTCTTACCGACCCTAGGCGCCTTAACGGATCTCCCCTATATGTTAGTGGCCAGAGCCACTGTTCCACATTTCAATACATTTTTTGTGCTCACAAAGGGTCACAAAAGGTGACAGACTCTGGACTCACTGCAAAGGTCACAGTAGCGATCTGTGGCTGGTATGTACGGCCCTCCAGGCATTTAGTGGTTGGTTGCCAACCTCACAATAAGCGATCTGCATTGATGAATACGTCTAATGGCTGTTGAAAACCATTGCCGAAGTGTGTGCACGAACCCTCTTCGCATATCTAACGAGTCATATTACAAGTGTCTCTGTCATTCAAAGTTATTACACCAAAAGCACATAGGCTAACCAACCACTCTTTTGCTGGAGGGCCGTACGTATGTGTTTCCTGTCGTTTTTTGTCGGCTGGTAATTTTCGGGGAGCCCCTGTCGGTCCCCGGGATATTGAAGAGAGTAGATGGCGTAGTTGGAACGCCCTCCGATTGTGAGGGGCCTCATTTTTAAACTCTGTGTTGTGGTGAATCACTGGGACCACTATACGCATGCATGCCTACTTTATAGCCTGTCATAAGAACAATCAACCTGGGTTTGATAAAGTGACGTTCGTAAAATAGCAACTGTCGTAGTATCACTATTTTGCGTCGTATTTTAGAAGTAGTTTTTCCGTTGAGTCATAGTGCCATTGACGCCCGGCTTCCGCGTCGCATTCTTCTGCAATAAGTGCCTGATTCATAGATAAAAAAACCCAGTGGACCTACCCTCATCTCCGGCTGAATTGACAATGTGTCACGCTCTACTGGCGCTTGCTTTGATCAGTTGAACAAAGTGTGGCTGCTGGCGCTCTTGATCCTGTATCAACTCCACGCAACGGCCTACGATAACGTCGTAAGTTCCGACCGATGCGGGACCAATGCACTGGCGGTATAGTTGGGGCTCACTGTAGATACGCTGGCATTGGACTGTACCACGTAAGGTACCACACATCTGGTAGCCGCCAGAACCGAAATGAAGTACAACGGAAGCATTGGTGACTCATTCGATAGAAAAAAAAACGACGCATTGATGAATTTTGCACAAAAGCTGACAAGTTGTGCAGAGACAAAAATAAATAGCATTGCACCATCAACTCACCGTGTCGGTCCCGTGCTACATTGTAATTGCCGAGTTAAGCGTTCCGGCACTTTTACGCCATTCGAGGTGACACTGATTGTAGGGTAAGGTGCCTAATTAGCGACCTCCTTAATTTGAACCGTCATTGCTCACGCTCTGTGGGTGCCACTGTGTTACTGGCTTGATTTTCGGAGAGATCGTTCATTTTTCTATTAAAATACAGTCATTTTCTGCCCCAATATTCACTAACTTATTTGTAGTGAGCATTTTGGCAAACCATTGCAAAAAACGCTAATAGGGAACTCTTCCTGATTAGCGACCGGGGAGGGTCGCTAATAAGTCTATGGGTTTCCCCATATTAAAAATGGCAAAAAATGCGACGCCTGAAAAGATGAAATATGATCTCAAAAAGGTAACCGATACGCAAAGCACTCAATCACTCGAACAGGAACGTTTATCCAACACATTTACGTAAGTTAAAACTGATCACGTGATGCACCGAAGGCGAAAAGAAGGCGGAAACCCAAATTTTGCGGGCTATCTTGTATGATATTCGAGGTCCGCGCTGAATTCGGCACCCCTGCAGTCGGTGACGATATTTGGCATCTCCTGCCACACATTGCAAGCTTCAGCAGCACCTCATTTTCATTTCTCTCTTTTCCCCTTTCTTTCCCTTCTTGAGCTATTTGCGACCATGTCAGGCGCAAATAGGAAATATGAGTTGCGAAACATTTTTAACCGCCATACTGTGCACAGTTGAGCGATTCACTATGGGAAAACGGCAATCAATTAAAAAAGGAATGTCGATTCAGAATAAAAAGGTGCACCATCCTAATGTGCATCGCTTTTCATCAGAGAGGGCCCAAACACACACGTTTTGGATAAGAAACTCGTCATTTTTATTTAAACTCACTTTAAACGTCCCACCAGAAACATCGACGACCGGAAAATAATTAAATTTGATAACCAAAGTATGGCTGATCTTTTGACGATGTTTTTACCCCGTCTTCTCCTGCCAGTTTTTCTGTAGGGAGGTAGGTCGCAAATCGGAAAGGGTCGCTAATTAGGCACCTTACCCTACTGATTGTAATGACTGTGCTCAGCACTCAGCAGGTATATATGAGATGAGATGAGATTAGATGGATGAGATGAGATGAGACATCCCAGCCTTTCGGCCGAAATATGCGTCTGGACAGATATTTGAAAATCTAAAAACAACCAATAATCGGGCTTTCTACTATCATTTGCAAAGTTGCATTTTATCACACTCTTATAAGATCGGCAATAACGGCAGCCCACATTAACAACATCCCCAGTCATCGATTTCGGCGCTTGTGACTTTATCATCGAATGCTAAAAAAAAAATCATTAAGTTGTGATGCCTACTGATATAATTGGGACCAACTTACAGACAACAATACCTTGAATCCTTGTTACAATTCCAGACAGTTGTTCCTACAACCATCTGGAAAAGCGGCACTTGACCAATGGCGACCGAAATTTTCGACCGCTAATGTTTCGCGTTTACAAAGCTCGTGAGCTACGGGTGCTGGCTCTGCAACTTAATTAATATCAGTTCAGCGACGAAACTCCCGAACCATCCGAGCCGAGCTTATGAGTCATTCAGGCTCAGTCGCTGGCCAGAGGCTTGCGGTACAGCATGCTTCAGGCGCTTGATACAAGTGACATCTGTAGGGGAGAGTAGGAACTACTGTGTAGTGCGGCACAGCGTGTTACAGGCGCCCGCGTAGAGACATCTATAGGCCGGAATGGAAACTATAGAATGCATAGTGGCACACCACAGGTGTTCGCCCTCTGGGATCTGATTACAGGAAATTGCACTGGGATCTGCGGATGTAAGGGGCAAGAGGAGCACGATTAACACTTACACCCATGTCCCCTTTTGGGCTCGAATTATACATTACACCCCGGCCGTGACCCGTGTATAAAAAGAAAAGATTCCAAAAAGGGTCTCGATTAGCCCACCTTTGGCGATCCCTTTTCCAGTTCCAGCTGCGGCGTCCGTAATAGACTGCATGTCGTCGGAGACCACTGTAACGCATGAAATTGGTGAATCTTGTTTTCATGTCTACAAGCCGTCCATAGTTTTAGCGTCATGTGATTGACAGATCTGCCGATAAACTTACTGGTCCGTTGTCAAAGACGGTCACGTAGGTGTCGATTGTTTTATTTCGCGTCATATATAACCACACCTCTATCAAATGAGCTCGTCATGGTGGATCAAGCAGCGCGCAGCGGGTGCCACGAGGGGGCAGTTGGCACCAGGGGCCGCAGCCGAGCGCCGTTCGCTCGCCCCAGTCGGGAGGCGGTGGACGGCCCGCCTGGGCCCACTATTGGCACACGGTTAGAGCGCCGGAGATACACAGGTTAGCGGATCACGGGGCGGTACACGCAGATACACACGCGGGGCGCCTAGCCTGAGCGGGCGGCCGGCGACCGGCCGACGGGCGCCACGGAAGACGGCTCGGGGCGCCCACACCTCGCGGCGGGCACTCTATGAACACGAGCTGGTACAGGCCGCCGGCAGAGGGCGCTGAGCGCGGACCGCCTCTCCAGAGAGCGGCTCGCCGCTCTGTTCAGCGATGGCCGACACTCGGGCAGCGGGGACAACCCAGCGGCGCCGTCAGCCCCGACGGCCGACACTGATACGAGCTCAGATCTGTGCGGCGGTCACGCACGCACCAAGGCACGGGAAAGGCACCGGACTGGCGCGGGCATGGAGCGCCCCGCCTACACCTCGATCTCGAACGGCGATCCGGGGATGTTGTCGGCGCCCCAGCGGACGGCCAGAATGTGCTTGCCGCGCTCCTTGACCGTGTAGTGCACCTGGTACTGATTACGGCCCATGTGCTTGATGTGAACCTCCTCGCACGGGTTCTTGGGACCGAAACAGCCCACCCACAGAATATCCTGACCTGTGGCGCGGAGCAGAAATGGCAGGTGAGAGGGCCGAAATGAAGCGTGCCAACGGATCTGGTTAAGGTGCAGACAGCCAATACGTGTAAGTCCGGCCGATACTCCAAAGCCGAGCTTCTAGGCTTAAGGAAAGAATTGCCGACTCTTTGACGCTGACCCAATCACTCGAGCGGCATGATAATAACTAGCGCTGAGGCTGGTGCGTATATAAAATGAGCATCTGGTCAATTACTTAGCAGCTCACTACTGCCTGCTACCTAATTACAATAAGAACGCCTTTGCCACTGTGTCCTTACCTGCGGTACCGGCATCAATCTGGAACTGGTTCTGACGGTTCAGGTATGCCTTCTTCAGGCCCATGCCCTTGGACTGCACTTTGGAGGCGTCTGAGTCGAACTTGGGCAGCGAGACGACGTGTTTCTCCTGCTGTCCCTTTCGCTGTTTGGCGATGGTCTCCACCACCACTGTGGACTGCTCCTTGGGTCCCATCTCGGCCAGCTCATCGCCTGACGAAGGGTGAGGGTGAGGGTGGGGTCAGGTTAGGCAAGATAGGCTGGCTGACCCGCTGCTTTTCTACTATTATTGAGCTGTAAAAAAGTGCCGATAAAAGATGGTTGCGGGAGCAGGTTGAGAATTCTGGATACGTCATTACGGTCGATGGCGTCACCGCTCCCCAGGGTCCACCGTCATGAAGGACGGTAGCATGTGTCACTGCCACTGTTTGAGCAGCCGATGCTTTTCTTTTCATTTATAAACGCCCTCAATATTGTTCTTTTTTAGTCGGAACCCAATCACTACCTAGTTCCTACCGACATATTGGATGTATGAATATGCACTTGAGTACCTACTTATAAAAGGCACGTTCCACAAGAGCAATGACTCACAGTCTTGCCAAGATTTAAAGATTCGCCGCCTCTCTTACAACGTGCTATAAGAGCATTTATCAAGAGGCTCAGTGTGATACTCAAGTGATGCTTAAAATAGCTACTTTAAATTCCATTGACCGTTAGTGAATCAGAGCTAGGTTGAGAGTGAGTAAAACGGAAAGAAACTGGCCGTGACCGAAATAGGCCGACCCCGGGAGACGAGGGGAGGCGAGGGATAAATGAGCCTGACAGCGCGCCCGGTTCGAGGAACGTGAGTCACACTGTGACTGTGCCAAACACAGCGGCGACTCGACGACGGCACACGGTTACATTTCACACCCGGTGGAAGTCATTGCTTCGCAGGCTACAAATTGCGCTGCATGCTAGTCGTTGGACGAGCTATAGCAACTCACACCACTGTCAAAGTACCACAGTCCACACCGTTTTGATAAGACGTTTCACGCTCACGCCTGGCAACGTCTAATACCCAGAGGGCGTCACAGCCTGCATTTCTCACTGTTCGAAAAGTCACGCAGCCACTATATTACACTATTCGTGGATAGGTATCACAGAGGTCACAGCTCCAGCAACACCCTCAAGTCAGCTTCACCCGGCATTGGTGAGTATCCAGTCCACATTGCAGACTAGACGCACATGACCTCGCATATCACTGCCAACCGACTCCAGTATACGGCACCAGTGATTGGCGCTTTTACTCCCTGATCTTTGACGCTGCGCCAGCGCACTGATTCAACTGTCCACTCAGACAAGTAACGATATGCATCGCCAGGAGTAGATGCTAGAGTTTGGCACCTTTGTCCCACAGACACCCAGTCCCGCTGTCCCAGCCTTCCCAGCTCACCGTTCCTGATCCAGGCACACTGCGACTGGAACATGGCTGCCGTCACGCGGTGTCACACTGTGTCACGAGGTGTCACACGACGTGACGCACACACAGGCACACACAGACACACACACGCGCACACTGCCGCCACCCGGACGCCTGAGCCGCCACTGACAGCCGCACCACCTTTGCCCTCACATCCCTCAAAATACCGACGGACGATCGGCAAAATTTGGCAGCCCGCTGCTGGACGATCCAGGCGGAGTTGGCAGCGCTCGGTGTTTGTGCCGACACGTCATCGGGGCCTATTCGGGACGGCGGCGATACTTTTGGCGGCGCCTGCGTCATCGGGGATCCGCCGCGGTCCGCGGACGGTGTACTCAAACACAACTCCGCTGGGTTCCTCAGATGTGGCCACCGGTGACGGCATAGCGCTCAGGGAGAGCAGGCGCGGGATGTTATTCGACATGGTGTGCCCGGAAGGTGAGACATGCCGCAGTCCCGAGAAAGCGGCTGAACACAGAACTCCTAAAGTGAGGTTTGCATCGATAGGAGTAGGATAGAGTTTCATAAATGAGAACTCGTAACATTTCAGTCTCCGCTGTACTTTCCACGCATATGATATCGAACTTCAAAGATGCAGCATTACCCTAAATCATCTTTGATTTCATTACCCCTGTTAGCGGGTATTGCATTCTGAAGCTGGAAGAAAATCCGGCGGGGCAATGTTTGTAGTTCTTTTCAGCCACACTTCGCATAGCGGGCCGGCCTTTTTGCATTCACTTCAAGACGGTTTGGGCAACTGCTAGCTCGTTTTGAACAGGTGCAGGATTGCATGTGCGTTGCGAAACCAGCACGCAGCCAGGTCTGCCGTCACCCTGCCTCACTTCCTTTGCAACGAAGACTTACGACTTGTGTAAAGTAAAACAGATCCTAGCCAGATAATCGAGATCAAATCCAGTACACCAGCATTCTGAGAACGCCAGGCCATGAAGAACAACTTGTTTCTTTTTCTTATGTTGAGTTAGGCCCTTTCGGTCTTACGAGACCAATTCAGGGCCGGAAGGATAATAGGAATTAGGGGGAGACATTGGTCTGGGCGAGAACCCTGGTAAGTCGTCGGGGCTGAGTCCGTCCGAAAGGACAGGCCGACCAGCCCCAAGGTACTCACTGCACCCGGCTACGGGGTGCGCCCCCTCGGGAGCAGCGGTGCTGCTCCAAGGGAGCAGCTCGCATGAGATAAAGGTGCCTATCCAGTCCGGATAAAGCGTTGCGGCGTGGAGGACAAGGATTTCAGCATCCTGAAGATGGAAACGACGGAACAGAGGAAAGAACGGGAAGAGGGAAAGCTCTAGCAATTAGCATACATACTTTGTTCTTTAAACCCCAGCCGACAAGGTGACAAAATTACTAAGCGGACCCTGCCGGCACTTACCGGTGACCTCGACCTTGAAGGGCGAGCCGACGATGTGATAGCCGTCGTACTTGATGGCCACGTAATAGTGGCCGGGGTTGAGCGGGGTGTAGCGCACCTTGTAGCCCTCATCGACCTCGGTACAGTCCATGGCCACCTGGTGGACCGAAGGAGAATCGAAAGTGTTAAAAGCTGACACCAGGGAGATATTGAGGTAAATGCGAGGTCGGATATGTGTATCCGTCATTCAGAAGCTTAAGATTTTCTTACATTACATACCTTAAACCATTCTCTCAGCCGATTCACGGAAACCATCCCTCTAAAGTAACCTCTCGACAAATGTCTCACCTTGGAAGGTCCGTCGATGGTAACGCCCAGGGTACCGGCGCCGGCGCTGCACGTGTCGATGATAAAGTCCGACTTGTGGCCCGTGTGGCCCTTCTCCAGACCCTTTCCGTGGGCGTGCACGGCGGCCGGGTCGGCGTCCTGCCTGCCGATCTTCAGCCGGAACGGCGAGCCCGGCACGTGCACGCTGTTCCACTTGACGTGGAGCTGCGGGAGGACGGGGCAGTGGGGTCAGCCGGTTGGTGGTCTGAGAGGCCTTCAAAAACGTGACAATATGAAGGAGCGAAAGACATATTCGATAATTGAGATATGTTGATTGTCGGATATCAGAGAACAATCAATCTGCTCAGCAGATAAGACGTGATTTTATCTAAATTTCAACTTTCTATACTTTGATCAGAAGCACTGTTCAACTTCGCTGACCAACCAAGCTTCGCTCAATCAGCCATATTTAAATAGCTGTCTGAGGCCATGAACCATCGTGAGACCCGATGACGAGCACACCCCACCATAAAACATCCAGCAACCGTGTGGAACCCGGTACAACCAGCCCACCGTTCTTCACCTGGTGAATACCGTTCTCCTTGGGCAGGAATCGGACCGAGTAAGTGTCGTCGTCCAGGTAGGTGATGAAGCAGTCGTCCTCGTGACCGCTGGGATTGACCACCTTGCAGTCCATCTGGCCCTTGCAGCCGGTGCGGTCCACAGTGAAGATGATAGGCTTGTCGACCTGACGGGACAGGCGAGAAGAGATAACCGGTCAATGGTTGGATGTGAGATGAGGCTCGTAAGGAAGTAGACCTATCACAGCAGCCTACAAGATCGAAAGTGGCTCATTGTTTGATGAGCTACGAGTATGGTTATTGGATTATTGCTTCAGTTTACGGTCACACTACCCAGCAAGACCACAGGCCATCGCCATCGGCAGACCACCGATAACCCCTTAGACCACGAAGGACCGTCGACTGACCTGCACTCCGGCGTCGGGCAGCTGACCCACGGTGACCTTGTGCGCGTCCTTGTTGGCCGGGGACACAAACACCTTGTAGGGAGAGTCGGGGATGTGCGAGTCGTTGAACTTGATACCCACACGGTACTCGCCTGAAGACGGGCAGAGGTTGTCGTCAGTTCAGACTCAGGATGTTGGAAGCGAATACCAACATCGGTTACTTGTGTAGAATGTAGATGCTCGGCTAGCCTCTACATAACCTGTATGCGTTCAATTGACTGTTGGTACTTAAATAAAAATAAGTGAAGGTTCGTATAATGGCATGTAAGCATGCTAGAATAGTCAGTCTTTTGACATTCCGGGTCAGCTATGCATGGACCATTCGGTGCCACCACACTAAGACCCGTCAAAGCAGTTATGCAGGCACAAATCCCGCGAACCCTAACATCAACAGAGTCTACGTTCGTAAACAACCTTCAAGTCGCCGCTCTCTGCCAACATTTTTAGCGGAGTCATCTCCGAAAATAGTTCAGTAACGCGAACAGAAACTCGCAGCCAGTTCAGCTCCTGGTAACAAGCCATTTATAGCCTGAAGTATACAATGGCGATCAGGGAACACGCCAGCTTGAAGGCTACGCGTAGCTCTCCCCTGGAACAACACATGAGCGTCTTCTACCTAACCGTACCTGGCTCGGAGACGACGTAGCTGATGTAGCACGAGCCGTCCTGACGGTCCTTGAAGTCGATCTCGGCCTTGCTGGGACCCTCCACACTGACGGCGAGGGAGCCGGCGCCGGCCTCTCGGGTCCACACGTTGAACTCGCAAGGACAGCCCTGCTCACCCCGCTCCAGGCCGGGACCGCCGGCGTGGACACGGTGCGCACCGCCGTCCTGTGAGGCACAGGTCACAGGTCACAGGTCAGCAGTTTCCGAATTATCCAAGCATCTAAGTCGTGACCATCCGGATTGGAGTCTCACACAAACTCTGCGACCTCTTGAAGCGATCGCCACTACGGCACTCTTCTCCGCGGATACATATAAAAATACACATGCTGCACCGGCTAACACGGGTGTACTGCGGTACAGCCTACATCTCAGGCATTCTCCGCCGCCGCTAAACGCCACCTCTGCTGCTCTCGCTCTTACCTTGAGTGGTCCAACAGTGAACTGGAACGGCGACCCGGGGATGTGCACATCCCTGTAGCGCACCGACACCGTGTGGACGCCCAGCTCCTTGGGCACAAACTTCACCGCATGCAGGCTGTCCTCCAGCTCCGAGATGGACGCATCCTCGACCACACCGCCCGGCGAGGCGACAGAGGCGGAGAGCTCGAGTGCCGAGACGCCCGGCATTTTGAAGGTGAGCGCACAGTCAGTGCCGACAGCGGTGAGGGGAGCGGCGGCGCGGTCCCGCTTGATGCGCTCCGTCTGGGTGTTGGAGCCCTCGCCGGTCACCTGAGAAAAGAAGGGAGGAGTGTCAGAGGGAGCAGCTGAAGAGGGACGAGTTCGAGGATCGGGAAGGAGAGAGAACGGTCAAAAGAAGGGAAGAGAATAAATGAGACGAGAGGAAGCTACCGAAGTGCCTAGTTACATTGAAAACTGAGATAGGAGGCAGGATCAAAATGCCAAAAAATGGTTCGTTCAAGGTTATTTTGAAAGACAATGCTAGGCAAATATAAGCAGCGAGGGTTACGGATTTGGGAAAAATGTTATCAGAATCTAAGGCTCGATTTCAAACACAAATATGACAAAGATGACAAAGGGCAGAAAATGGCATTTACCTTGCAGGTGAATGGCGAGCCCTTGACGTGGTGGTCGGCGAACTTGAGGTTGATGATGTAGAAGCCGGGCTCCTTGGGGTTGTAGGAGACCTCCAGCTTGCCGTCTCCCTTGTCGTCGCACTTGATCTCGGCCTTGCTGGGTCCCTCCATGGAGAGGGACACACCGCCGTAGCCTGTCGACGTGGAAAGGTAACGTGACTGAGGGTGTTGTCGAATCATCATAAGACCTTGGGAGGTATTCCTGAATTGAAACAGGTAATCTTTGGAAGAATGAAGTGCCCAATATTTCAAAGAAACATATGTCAAAACCCCAAATGACTGAATTTTGAAAGTCGATGTAGGAGCATTTGAGCGAACAAAAACAGACAAAGCGAAAAGCACGCTATCGACCTCTATATGCCACATCTCCACATGAGTCGCAGGTGGCGTCTCAGTCGTCAGCGCTCACCTGCCGACTTGGTGTCGATGGTGAACTTGTTTTGCTGATGCGTCTTTCCGGAGGTGAGAGCGCTGCCCTCCACCTTCACCTTCAGGGCGTCACCGACGTCGTGCGGGCTGACCATGATCTTGAACGGCGATCCGGCGATCTCAGTGCCCTTCTTCTTCACGGCCACCAGGTGCTGGCCGATCTCGCGAGGCGTGAACGAAATGCCTGGGGGAGCGTAGAGGGTCGCCAGTGGTAACTAATAATTCAATGATACCGTATTCTCCCAGTACTAGCAGATCTCACAGGGTGTGAGCGAAATGCCTGAGGGAATCGTCTCAATGCCTAAGGGGCCGTCACCTCATCCAAAAAGTGTCGTTTCTCATCACACTCTATCCATATTGAGGGGAAAGTACATGCCAAAAACGTTTTTTTTTTTTTTAATGACAATGCTCAACTTCAATCGTCAAGCAATAGCAGCATTCGTCGCCTGATCCAGTCTTACCCAGTTGGTCCTTGTCGAGTTTCTTGAGGAAGCAGGGCTCCTCGAGACCGGAGGGCGCGGTGATTAGGGCGTTCAGCAGTTTGATGTCCTTCTCCGTCACCTTTCCGGGCAGCGTGACCTCCGACTGACCTCCCATCGAGACCTGGTTACGCTTGCGGCCCTCGCCTGTGGGAACAAACAACCCATGGTATCATTACCTACGATTGTAGTACAGAGCGTAATGGAATAAGCGAAGAAGTATTTAGAATGCAAGCACTTCGTAGTACGATATGCTCAAAAGTTTAGAAATATGAAGAATAAACTCAAGAAAATTTCACCAGTAATTCAAATTGACAAGTGTACCAATATGTATTACATTCCGATCCATTCTTCATGGCACAGCTTGTAAATCGGGAACTGTTCAATCTTTCTTAGAACTTAACCATGACAATCCACAACCAAGACGTGGCTAGTCTTGCGAGTTTTCTCCAATACTGACCTGTGACCTTGACCGGGAACGGGCTGCCCTTGATGTCCTTGTCGGCGAACTTGACGGAGACGTGGTAGATGCCGGGCGAGGTGGGCAGGTAGCTGACGGACACGGTGCCGTCCTTGTTATCGTGGCAGTTGATGTCCGTCTTGCTGGGCCCCTCCACGGCCAGCGCCAGGCCGCCTGTGAGACGGGAGGGGGGAGGATGGCGAGGGTGGATAGGTCAGATGCAGAACCACGGGTGGGTGCGGAGGCTGTATACACAAACTGCAAGAATAAAACAGCATGAGGTTAAATAGTAGTTATGCTACATATGTACATGATGTGCTGTGAGCAAACAATGTTTTAGCTTCTCGAGCAAAAAGGACAATAAAAATGACTACACTGCTTACAACATAGGGAAAATCTAAATCACAGAGATAAAAGGTCACCACATTGATTATCCAAACCTTGATGTTGACGTCTCATCTGTGAAGAGATTCGCATATCACGTTGCATTATACATAGATGCATGCAACATTATTAGTCGTCAGACGTTTTTATATACCAATTAACAATTAGATTCCGTTTCAAAAATAAACATGACGCATTGCGTTTCCATTAAGTAAGAGTATCGCCAGTTTAAACAGCCCACTTAGGTAATTCTCCTAATAAGAAAACACAATCAATGCATCATCGCAGTATGGTTCAGCGTATTCGTTTTCGCTAATGGCCTTTTCGATTTATAAACATTTAAACCCGCGAGAATAACATTCATCATAAGCATACTTAATCATCATTTAATATCAGTTTACACTTTACACATTGCCTTGCAAATATGTACTAAGCAGCGAAGCTCCACATAGGGAACATATATGCATGCACAGTTGACAACGGTGACTTTGGACCTTACAACTAATCCACGCTCACTATTTCCAACTTTGCTTATTTTCAAAAGACAAAAAGTCAAAAGTGGCACATTAAAAGAAGCCCAAATAGAATATGCAATCAAGCCAAGCACTAATGGAGACTTCATTTAATTATCAAACAGGGCAATTTTGCAACGTGGAAACTTCCAATTAGCACCAAAACTGTTTGCCTTTTGAAAATATACGTGCTTTGGAGACCTTTCGCCGTTATACTTGTTCAACTTTCTACAGAGTAATGCCAAACTAATACAGCAACAGTTATACTTTAGTGACTAAATTTGATGAGACGCAAAAATACTGCTCCATTCCATTAGTTGATCTACATCAGAATACAGTCCACGAGAATATCCAGTCTCTTCATTCAGCTCTAAAGATCGAAGGGTGACAAAGGAAAATACCATGAAACAAAACGGTACTTTGCAAAAATGTATCAAAGAAACACGTTTCACTAAATACTACACACTGCTAGGCACTACGTCGTATGTTCAGATCTCCAAAACTTTCAACTCGAATTGACAATGGGTTGACAGCAGCTGGGGAAAAGCTCGGCCAGTGGAGAGGGCAGCGGCAGCAGTGGGAGTCGGCAGTTCAGCCCAGCGCCTCCCAGGTGGCAGCACTGCAGCGGGCGGGCCGCACGGCGGCGGCAGCATGCCTAGAATCGAGAGGAGAATTTACCGCGGCTGGTGGCGCTACCTGAGCCGGCATCCTTGGTCGACACGGTAAAGTTGGCCGGCTCGCCGGTGATGCCATAGATCAGGCCCGGTCCGTAGGCGGTCACGTAGCCGCTGGAGATGGAGTCGACGTGGAACTTGAACGGAGAGCCTGCGGAACACACACCGTGGATGTATGGTAGTTACTCAGAACCAAAATGTGTTGATTGTTATTGGCATCCTTTAGGGGCTCTCGAAAAATGACTGAATAATCAAGGTTTATTGTGCGCTATAAAAATGTTTCCTGAAGTTCACTGCACGGGCAGCCATATTAAAAAAAAAACTGTCGGCCTAATACACAAAGAAGTCTGAAATTGAGTTTTTTTATGAGGCCATATTTTTAACTCGACTTTTTGCCGTCCTCTTAATTAGCAGCTTTACTATTTTCACCAGTTGTTCTCATCTGCAAATAAAAACAAGTAACAACAAAGGAGTAAGTAGGAGTGTGCTGCACGATTTTAGGTTTTGTGTGGAGACCGTTCCCAGTACTACGAGTTTGCTTCATAACATTAAAAGCACCATTAATAATGCGGGGAAATTTATCATCCATGCATGTTTCTCGATTTCACTTTTCTCTCCACACAAACAATAAATACGAAAGCGAACCAAGTTATAAATCTTTCAGCTAATCGCTCTTCCTCTCTCTTCCCTAACGAGTCACCCCTTCACTCTACCCTGCCACCTCCCTCACTCTACCCGCCGACAGCAGGTCTCCTGGCGGTGCTAACCTCTCCCCACCCTCAGATTTAGCTGGCGCCGCTGAAAAACAGCTCGTTTTCTTCACGGGCCGCCGTCGGGAGCAGGTGCGCAGCTTCCCTATAAATAGCTGCCGCCGGAGTCTACCTGGCATCGGCGCTCCAGCGCGCTGGAACCAGCCCGGCGCGGGGCGGGGGCGTGCTGACTGGTGGTCCCAGCCCACCGAACTGGGTCCGACCGGCCGATCCCGACCCAGTCGCCGGCTCAAGACCAGATATTCCTACCGGTTATTGGTCACTGAGGCTATATTTTGACATGGGATTGTGATTGCAGTCATGCTGAGCCCCCAGGAAGTAATATCTAGCCTCTAAATGCTGCTCCGTTTGAATATTGGGGTGTTGCCAGTCAGCCGACGCCTTCCGAACGTATACCCAAACGTACCCCGGGAGTACTTACCTTGCACATGCTCGCCATTGTACTTGACATTGAGTTCGTGGACGCCCTCCTCCTTGGGCTCGTATTTGACGGAGACGGTTCCGTCGCGGTTGTCCTGCACCACCACGGCGTCCTTATTGCCGCTCGGCATCACGACTTCGGCTGCAAACAAATACAGACAAACACAACACAAACACAGTCACATTGTCCTACAACACCTCACGACTTCGGCTGTAAACAGACACAGAACGCAAACGTATCAGTAATCACATTATCCACCAACTCGATTTCGTTGCACCCTCACCGCGCTTAGCTTAGCTCTTGCTGTTGCAGTTGTGTATCACGACTTCGGCCGCATAAAAAACGTTACATTTTTTATTGTCCTACACCTTCTCCATAGGGGCAGGCAAAGCTTTTTTGCGGCTTCTTAGCGTCGCATGCCGCTCCTTCCAGAACAAGATTTCGATAGCCATCACTAATTTACAGGTACCGGAACATAACAATGCAATGCAACATAAATCACTAGATGTAGTAAATAGATGATAGGTTAGTGTTTTCGCCAATTCTAAAGCGTAGTTTCTAGCGTTGTTGTATCAATTCCAAGAGGTGACTGAAATAAGCGCCGTTTTAGCGTACGTGAAGTCGTGCGGCACAGCATCCTTCCAGGCGCCCACAGATGCTGCCATCTTGGGACGGCTATATAAACTACAGCGGCACGCGGTCATGGGAGATATGATAAATGTGCTGCCTGCAGTCACTTTGAACAAGAACCAAAACATTACCAAGCTATTGTGGGTGGCATTTCAAGGCAGTGCTCCATTAGCGTCGCCACGGGGGGGCAAGCGGGGCAGCTTGCCCCCCCAACCTCGGACCGGGCACCCCCTGAGATCGATACAGATCCGATGAGATTTTGGAGTCGGGGAAAAATGGGGGTACCTTTCTGGGAATGCCTGTGAGGTCAGACTCTGTTGGAGCGTGCAGTTCAAACCAAAGTCAGAGTCGCAGTCGCCAAAATCTTCAAGACTCCGACTCCAGACTCGGAAATGTCAATGCCATGATTCATGCCATGTTCCTAGTTGGTTCTTTATTACATTTTGTAGCTGATTTTCATAAGTTTTGGAGTGCTGACACATAATTTTCGTTCAAAGCGTGACACGAAATCTTCGGGGCTTTTCTCAACTCTCGTCAAATGTCTGCGACAGGCACAAGTACCGTTCAAGTGCCGCAGGGCTCATGAGCCTGCTTTTCACACAGGCTCCTAAGGAGCTCCACTGAACTCTAAGAAGCTTTCGGAGGGCCCAAACCGGCCTCTGAGAGTCCCACTGGTGTCCATGTTCTCTAGAGGGCCCATACAGGGATCTTTGAGGACATTATACATACATACGTAGACCTCTGAAGGGCCACACGAATCTTTGAGGATGCCTTCGAAAATTTCTGAAAACCTCAACTGGCCTATGATAGTTCAGCCGAACTTTTGAGGCGACAGACTTTACTAACCCCAACCCGGCATCTGAGGGTTCACAACTCACGTGTCCCTCTGAGGGCCGCAACACATGTTTCTTATGTCCCTACCGTCCCTACCAAGTACCACCGTAGGGTCCTTAATTCGACACAGACCCCGACGGTTCACACTGTTATTCGAGGGCTCCAGGCTCACCCTGGGCCTAGTCTCTTAGCGCCCGCCGCCCACACTGGCTTCTGAAAGCTCGTGTGCCCTAAAGGGCTTTCCGGACCCACCTTAGGCTCGGAAAGCCCTAAAGCACCACATACACGTAAATATTTGGGGTGACCCACGCCGATCTCCGGGATCCTAAGCAGGCTTCTGAGAGTCCACACTGACCCTGAGTGGCCTGAAATGGCCTGGAAGTCGCAATCCTATCTCTAAGGGATCCCTTGCTTGCCGCTATGCCGTGCGTAACTTTTGGTTCCGTTAAATATTTTGGTCGCGTTTGCAGCGCTTCCCTTCACTCGAAAAACCAGAAAATTTTTGTTCACGCTCGAGTGAACAAAACACTTCTTCTCACTGCAGCAAGGATGAATGATGTACTTCCGATTCACACTTCCGACATTCTCTCTCAGTCTCCGCCGAATGCCCAATTCTTAGCTACAATCGGCGGCTGGGATAAGCCCTATGCATTTCACGTAAAACCTTGGCATGCATGCGTGAATGGAGGTTTTAGCGAGGTGATCCGATTCAAATGGAGCGTTTTTCACCTCTTCTGGGTAATGATCATGAGCGACGAGAGTCTGCACAGGGGCCCTCTGCAGTGCGTCGGCAATCGCAGCCACTGTAATTCTAACGGTCGTTTTTGTCCAGAAATTTCAAAATTTTGATTTTTTTGTAAAAAAAAAAAATACATGCTATAGCTAGAAGAAAAACTTTGTCACCATCGGATTCCTCGCACCATTGCGCGTCGAATGATATGTACAACGAGTGAGTAACGGCTGGGGAAAGGCAAGATTTAACACAAAACTTGATTTTGCCCCCCCAACCGAAAATGTCTGGCGACGCCTATGCAGTGCTCACAGACCCATCAAGAGGCTTGTGTGCAGTTCCTTGGCCCATGAAGTGTTACTTTACTGCCTCGCGGCCCATTTCACGTCAAATGGATGATGTAAACAGATTATCAATGATTATCCTATCCAGTCCATTTCTGGGGCTCTGTGTTCAATAATGGAGTCGCCATACCACACAAGCCGACAGCTCAGTGCCAAAGGTCGCTAACAGGTCTCACCGAGCAGATTATCCTCCTCGGCTAATGCACCCTCTAACCATCCGACAAATGTCTCGCAATGGACGAACGAGCGACTCGTTTCAGTGGGACGGCTCGGCGGCGCATACCGGACCCTTTGATGGCCTGCTGCCACGGCCGGTTCAACCGCACTGCGCCTCTGAGCTCTACCGCGGCAGTGATGCGACTCTGCCCCAGCACTCAACCGGTAAACATCACAGACAGAGCGCAAAGAGGGCACGGCTTCACATACCGGCTACACGGAATGGTTCAGCTCGGCACGGCAGAGTGAATGGGTGGCACGGCGGTAAACATGGTATATGGCGGGGCTGGCACACAATATACTGGTCTTGCGCTTGGCTGTAAATTTTAACGACATTTTTGCCAACCTATTCTATTTTCCATTTTCATGGCTAACGTCCGCGGGTGAATGTTATCCAGCTGAATTTGATTTGAATTAATCTGGTGATCCTAACGGTTTTATTGTTGTCATTTGATTTGCAATAGCTGATTTCAGACAGCTGAAGCTCACCACCCAACAGCGTTTGTACTTTCTATGGCTTTCGATCGCATTGATCATGCGCTTTTTTAAATAAAGACTGAAGCAATTATCTAACTTACTTAAGAATATACACTATACAGAATTTTGCATAAAAGGGAACGTCTGTCATAGACAGAATGGATAGGCATAGCAATAAACAATTGGCTGAAATCAGCGGATGAACTGATGAACTGTAGAAGACCGCCTGGCACAGTCAGAAATTCTGATGCCAGGCTGACTGGCATCAAGTGTAAGTATTATGTGCGCCAGATTTCTGACACAAAAGAGTACCTGAAGTCTCTTTGCCCGTCTGGCACCACATGCAGGTGTGACACTCAAACTGACCGCCGACACCCACCTTCTTTCACCCTGAATATGTCCGCCGTGTCTTCTAGTTCGATACACAGCTCGAATGGCTGACCCAGGACAAAGTGCGGCTCTTCGTCCTCAGCCATACCGACGGCGCCTCACTCCAACCCGCGCCACCCCTCACAAACGGACGGCTGACCGCTGGGCAGGTCACGGCACCGGACAGCCCCCGCCGAGTCTGGTGTCAGACTGACCCGCGCCCTCCCTCGCCACAGACATCGGCAGCGGTGGGAGAAGGATTCCCTCTAAACGTACGAGACCACAACCATACCGTTCGTCTGATCTGCTCTGCCAATACCGCTGATCAGCGGAGCTCAGAAAACAGCCCAGGCCACCGCCCGGCGAGCGAAGGCGGATACATGGGTGTAGGAAAACTGAAGTGACTAAGAGGCCCAAGGCTGGATTTGAACGGTGGTGAGCTAACATTACAAGATGCCTCCAGATGAGGGTTGATTGTAAGCTACAGAGGTTTCTGAGACGCGGCAGCGAGAATAAGGATGTGAGTCATATGTAAGAACGAAGGGAGGCATGCATCAGAAATGATGGCGACAGAAAAGCGATGGCAATTTGCGTGTCAGAGACTGACGCGCAAATTAATCAGAATGTTTTGGAGACACGTTAGCAATCATTTACCTTGCGTCTGTTTGACAACAACATGATTTGATCACCGACGTCAAACATGTGTCATATCACGTGTGTCAAATTCCACCCTCCTGATGATACAAATGTTGTGTCAGATGTCAATATTGATACAGGACGCGATGACCAGCCCAAGCCTAGCCAATCTGTCAGACGCTGGATCTGTAGAGACGCTTATCGAGATGTTATTGGCAATTGTTGAAGGCTAGTGCATAAGAGCTGTTTTGCTTTGTAAGAAAAACAAAGAGTGTAGCTAGTTGTTAACGTGTCTACAACAAAGTATCAACGACGCATGCTTGTTTATCGGGTTTTCTCTGGAGGGTTTGTGTGACTAGACATGAAATCAAACCAAAAAGAAGTCTACCTACATGAGTTCTATGTTTATGTGACGTTGTTTTCTTATTTACCTGTAACACGTCCTCCTGACGAGGGCAGAGGGATGCCACTGAGCTCTACTGGTCGGAAGCTGCGCTGTTCAGGAACTGGCGAGCGCAGAGAGTTGTACGCATTCAGTTGCTGGGTCCGAGAGGCAGTCACCGGTACCTCGGCCTGCGCCTGAAACCAACAAACACGGAAGGTAGGGTTAGGTCGAGAGAATTATCTGGACGGAGGCAGGGTGGAAAGGAGGGCAGTGAAAAATTGGAGTGGGGATAGGAAACTAAGCGAGAATTCTCAGATACTTCAACGATAGATCACACGACATGTCGAGGTCTGAATGCGGACAAACTTGCTTTAGAAAGGTGTTTAACTTGAATGTCAATAGTTGTTATCACCACCCATCGGACACCACGCGCTCCTGTGCTGGTCCAAATTAAGCAACAATACCATAGTGTAGCATTGTTGGTGAGTAAATAAGCCTGTTATACAGCGGTCTGAACGGACTGTTTGTAAATAAACCCGCAACATTCCCAACACTAATGACAACAGGATAGATAAACAATATGTTCCGCCAGACCATCTACGTCAATCATGAGTTAAATCGATCCTCAAAATACCCTGAAATACCCCGCCAGTGCCGTTTATTTTTTGCTCAGCCTTCTCCCTCTGCTCTTTAAATACCTGGTCTGCTGATGTCTGCCCCTCCTCCCTCCCTTCCCCGCCCCTCCCCGGTGTCGGGTCTGTTTGATCACCGGTGCGCCTCCCTCAAAGAGACGCCCCGCTGCCTCTGTTGTCTTTAGTCGGTCGATGTGTTGTTGCTAACACCCCAGGCGGTCCCACCGGTGTGGTGCGGAGGAGCCGCCGGCGGCCGCTCGCCACGCTTTCTGGTGTCGTAGTGCCGACGTGAGTTATGTTAGTGAGCCTCTCATGACCTGGGACACAAAACTCTGCCTAACATAAGCCCGCCGCGGCGGAGGGCGAGGCGGCGGGGCTGAGCGTATAGCCTGACCTAGGACAGCCACTTCCAGCTGACACCCGGCCAGCTTCTGAGGGGGAGTTGACAGATGGCAGCTGACAAAACGGCCCACCTGCGTGCCGTCTGTCACACCTGACACGTGATAAGTCCGCGATAAAAACGCAGAGAGCGCCGGGGGTGGGCGGCGAGGTAAATTCCACTCGGTGCCGCCGGCCAAAACGGGGCTAACGTGCGAGCCACAGATAGAAACGAGAGCTGCATTTTGGGATCCACTGTTTCTGTTTAAATTTTGTAATACTCTATTTTTTGTGGAAACAATTTATAAATTTTAACTACCTTGAGTCAGAGCCAGAAATGGCACGAATTTAGGGATTTTTGAAATTGAAATGCCAACTTTACTGAAAAAAGGTGAACGTGCGCAAAATTCTGATGACTCGTTCAGAACAGTCGGTTCTGACATGCAAACTCCTCGTCCAGCCACGGCCGCCCCGATCAGACGTTCGCGTTTCTTTGATCAGTGCCACTGATGGCGAAATGAACCACTGACGGACGTCATGATACGCCAACAGCAGTCACCGAGGATGACAGACGCCATGGGCGGGCGGTGGTGACGGTCAGGATGACAGCTACCATGGAAGGGCACGGTGGTCATCACCAGACGTCACTGTCACCCAGGTTATTTCGTTGTCAATAACGCAGCGGTGGCTTGTTTGTACAGACCAAACTGCTGGCAGGCATTGCTCCTTAGGTCTAAAATAGAGATCAATTACCGACCGCCGAGACGATCAACCGAGCTTTAGCGAGCTCCTCTAAACCGAGCGGAACATTTATACGGTCGCTTCCCTTATTATAGAATGAAAACAACGCTCAAATAAAAATAAACTAAGCATCGTGCCGTGCCACAAAGCAGGTGTGATAATGCTGGTTTACTGCTGCCAACATAAATTGGGAAAAATGAGCCGAGTGATAACATAAACGTCTAAAGCAGCCGTTTTATATTCGTAACACAAGCTAAACGGATACATATTCCCGACCATTTCACGTCAGACAACTATCTGACTGAGTTGGTGGTATTCTGTATTTTGAAGCAGTTTAACAGCTTCTAAATCACTCTTCCAATGATGTGTGAGAACTACTAGACATTTCTATTGAAGTAGATGTTCATTCGGGCCCCGTTTTTGACTCTTTGGATAACCATTGACGATATTTTATGAACTGAAAGTGTTGGTAAGTTTACAAGCCATGCAAAAAAAGCGAGTGATGTATCTTAAGTTATAACGACCATAAGCACCTAAAGGAGACCCTGACCAGTCGAAATCGGTGATTATTGGTGAAAGCTGGAGCTATCACACTTGGCACATCTAACAGTGGAACTGATAGGAATTTCTTGGCAATCGCCAGCCTCCCTAGACCCCAACGTGCCTGCGGTCTACCGGTGCCGATTTGTGGTCTGTCATCTGGTGCAGTCTAGAGCCGTTGCTTTCAGCGTTTCTGGACAGGTGCATGGGAGTGGAAACATTCCACAGTTAACGGACCAGTCGGTTCGGTTCACACTGTAGATATGATTCGCTGGAACGATTTCGCCAGGTGCGGAGATACGATCCACTCAGTGTTCAAGTACTAAAAAAAATGACATAAATTTGTTGACATGTATGCACTATGCATGGGATGACAAGCAAAAAGCCTATATAAAAAGTGATACACCCTTAAAAATCCGGCATCTCATGGCGGCACTGGCAAGTGTGAAAAGTTCCATTGTCACATGCGGTTCTCCACCCCGTTTCGGTCGAGCGGCACCGTTTCAGTTTACAAAATGTCCTGTCGGTCAATGAGTGACCAAACCGGGTCCTAACCCATTCTAGGCTCCCGGCCAATAACTAAACCACGCGGCAGCGGGCACGCCGCAGGGAGGGCGTCCAGTTCTCTGCCAATTTACAACAGGAGCCGACAATTTACAATGGGCAGACTCCAGCCGGGCTTTCAGTTGGAGGTCGAGATATATACTGAGCTGGCATACCAGCGCGACACCCGTGCCAAGGGTGAAATGGATGCAGGCATTCCGTTCTGCAGTCACATATATTGAATAGGGCTAGTAGCATTTCCACTATCCAGTCCACTTAGTGAAAACTTAACATCATTCTCTTTGTAATTTTTCTTCATTAACTTGTTTTAACATATTCCTGGATACAAAACGTCTGTAAAAAACGAAGCGTTTCCTTTACACTTTTACATTGTCGTTGAACACGTACTTTTGAAAGGCGTACTCCGTACAATCACCAGCTCTCATAAAATGGAAAGTTTTATTAGGATGAATAAGCTAGGAAATCAGCACCCGCTATCATTGCTATAAAATGGTTAAAGCTTTGTTAATTGCACAGAGCAGAGACAATCATAGCCAACACAAATGTAAAGACATTAACGATGGTGCTCTGTGTGTAAATGCAATTCCGTAACAGCCAATTTCGAATCATTAAATACAACTGCAAAGTAGCTCTTACTAAGGCCGTATATGTCCTTACTACCTAGAGTGAATGCACATTTATGCAGATCTAATTTAATCAAAGTTTACTATGAAGACAAGTGAATAAACATACCTACCTAAGCCAGGGAATGCTTCCCAGCCAAAAGCCTCAACCTTGCGCCAGGGAAAAATGTTGTTTCATTTAGTTGACATTTCACTGGCCAAGTCGTCGCTAGTTATGCGATAAAAATAGCCTTCTCGAGTGCAGCGGAAATAATTAGCAATGGTCCAGAAGACATGGTCAAGGTGTTTATTGCGCCAACGGCTGCGCCGTTTCCGGAGAAGAGTTGGCAAAAGCGGGACCGGACTGCTGGGATGAAGGGTAACGTGGACTCGGAGTAGATTAACTTGATTGCCTCATTAAATCATGCAAGCCATTTAAACCTGGCTCAGTGGTGCTCAGCAGGTTATATTGGGACGGTGAAAGGTTAAAGGCTGATCCCACTGCCTCCAGGAATGATGCAAGGACCACTGAATTCACGCTCGGAAGCAGCCGAGATATGTGACATATATGAAAGAGTGCGTCGCGAAGGTCATGCCGAGCTTAAAATGTTTCATTGCATGTTCAGTCTATATTCTACGCGTAGTAATTTTGTTAAATCCATATCTCAATCAGCAAACATGCAGTGGTACTCCTTTTAGCCACTCTGCTCTATATGGTGAGGTGCGATGCTCCGTGGCGCTGAATTTACGATCGTTTCACCTCTCTCCTCCATGACCGGGTCAGCGATCGCGTTCCAATGTCAAGTCCTGGACGGCGACCAGCTAATGGCGGTTTCAAATTGAGCCCAGAGCAGACAAATTTGACAGCTTCTGGCAAACTCCGGACAAGATCGATAGTGTTCACATGACTGCAGCACGGCAAGGAAAATATAGAGTTGCCTTCAGTGACAAAAAAAAAACTAATTCTGAATGAGAGATGTCAGATTAAAAATAATTTTAGCCAGTTGCGATGGGATATCTCATCTGAAATATGATACTGTCCACTATTGTGCCTCTTTGTTCATCGTTGGGTGACTTTTCACCACCGCACACTGCACCGTACTCGTGTTAGTGCAATAACTTATAAACCATAGGGGAAACTATACAGCTGCAAAATAAGGGTAAACGTTTGTTTGAATTTGTTAAAAATATAATTATTTGTACAGTTGGTCTAAGAATGTGGTACTGTTAAGCACGTATAACTCCTGACACAAATGACTTTTAGTTTGAATATTTTAATTTGAATTAGAGTAGACAATACCTCGATTAAAAAGCAATGGTATATCTTTTGCATGTTATGTTGTGGCTATAAATTAGCCCCAATGGCCATTTTATTCTTTATTCATATTACGGAATGACCAATATAAGATATAGGAGCACACATTGCTCGTAGAACACATTTTACTCAAAGCACCAGTCCACGCGTCCATTGGTCACCTTTTTCTAAAACTTCTCTCTCAGACAGATGTAATCTCTTCGAAGGGCGGTGCAAATCGTGTTTGACAACATGTCAGCAGCGAAGGAAATTAAAGCGACTGTGATTACTGGATCTCGAAGTCGCAAATGTTGCTACTGTAGAGTGTAGGTACGCTATTGGGTTGGAATGGTTGCAGGAAACCACTATGTATTTAGGAACAAAATCGGGGGAAAATGGTAAATTATTTAGATAGCACTATTATAGAAACAGAGTTACTTGAATGCAAGACAAAAGAAAATATTGATTTGCAACTATAAGCCATTTCAGTTCCTGGTGAATTTCAAAAGAAATGGGTAGCTCGAGCCCTCGAATCGTAAAATTAAGTTGAGCCACATTTAGTATACGCTTGAAGGGCAATAATTTTGTGGGCTTCCTGATCAGTTTCAGCTTTTGCATGGCATCGTGTTTTATGATGAGCTACAAAGGTGGGAACTAAGCTACATTTAAGTTCCCCATACATTAGCACCGATTAATGATCAGCAGTTTATGGGGATGACCCGTAAAACAACTTCTCGCCCACAGACCACTGGCCTTAGTAGCCAAGACGTTGCGTGTTTTGTGTCTAATGTTGGAGGACGCCACCGCCGCCGGTGGTTACCTGCTGGGTCCGTGTCAGCCGGCACGTGCAGGAAGTCCGCTCTCAGCACCGTCCCGGTCCCGCACACGGTGGCGCTGGTCCGTGGGTCCCTCCGATACCGCCAGGGGTCAGACAGGCCAGACCAGCGCCGCCGGGTACCGAAACGGACCGCCCCAGCGCCGGCGACCTGCGCGCCACCTGCCCGAAACCCCCGGCTCAGCAGCGGGCACGCCCATTTTTCCAGGCGGGGACCCCGGGCACAGGGCGGAGACTCGGTGCCAGCCGCTGGCAGCCGTCCATAGCGGTGTTTCTCATATTACCAATCTTCAGAATGCTCAACGAGAGAGCAATTGTGGCGGTGAAATAGCGCTGGGATTGGAAAAGAAGTACGGGCCAAAAATACAGCTTTTAGCATATTTTCAGGGAGGAAATAGCATGGGGTGTTCCATGTTACTGAGTTTGTTAGCCTTCTTTCCCTTATGTATATAACAGCCAGTGATGCCGGCTTATCCAGGACCATCTACTCTAAGTTACATACTCGTACTCCGGAGCAGTCAGTAAAAAGAAAAGAAGATCATGGCCAGACAACACCGTGGCGCCACTGCAGACGGCCAGCAGGAAGCGGCATGCACTGTAATCGCTGCCCTCCAGCCAGCGTCCTCTGTTAGAGGTGGCGTCAGGTGACAGTCAACGCACCTGCCCTAAACCCTCAGCGGGAGTGGTCGGCCATCCTGATTCCTTCCGTCGGGGGACCGAAACAGCAGCAGCGGCGGCGGAGAAGCATTTCCACTGTCCAGCAGCCCCATCCCAGCGATATGGTATAGCCAGACCTCGTCAGGGCACTGTTTCACGGCACTGCGCTGCGCGCGCTGCGGTTTACTGGGTTTCCATGAAAGCATCAACAAACTCGGACGCTCGCAACGCTGAATAGACAAGCCGAATCCGTCTCAAATGCCGCACTAATACAGCAGCGCAGCGCAGCGCAGCGCAGCGTAGCGCACTGCAGCGTCGGGCCGTGAAACACCGTCCAGGTAGCCGCGCCTGGCTGCTGCGGTGGCGCCCGGCGGTGCTCGGCGCTGCGCGGCGGCTGTCAGCCCCAGCTCGACCGGACGGCCGTCGACAGGCGCACCGAAGGCCGGCAGCGGTGCGGTCGCTCCGCAACGCCTGTGTACCGCCCGGGGCAGAGCTGGCCCCGCTGCCAGAGCTACTGACTTGGTAACAAAGGGAGAGCGTTTGCAGACATTGGAATGGTAAGAATGGTGAGAGGGAGGTAATTTTCGGTACTGACCCAGTGACCAGCTAGACATTGTCCCGGCATTTTTTAACTAGAAATAGCATACTGGAGCACCATTGAGGCCTGGCTCGTGGTTATGTAAGTCGCTATTTTCAAGTGAGACTAACCCAAGTAACTATGCAGTTTGACCTCGAGTCGCTATGGAAGGTCCCAACTAGTGCTTCCTCTGCCCTGAGCCATCCCCCAATAGCCACCTTCATGTTCATCAGTTCATTCCAGCTCTACCGACCCCACCTCATTCTGAATCCTCTCGCGTGTGCCCGGTCCCGCCACTCGGTGTGTGACAGTTTGAGGCCACACAGATAGGCAGCGACCGGTGTGTGCCAGACGGAACCCATGTAAATTAGCACAAATAGTCCTGTTTACCGTGGACACAAAAACTGCTGGCATCCCTGATATGCGCGCTGGTAGCGGGTATTTTTAAATCGGTTGTAGAAACGATAGACGAAAAAAAGTTTGTGCATGCAACTAATTGCGTAAGGCAAATAATATCATGGAATACAACTCACAAGACGTGACAAGACGTGTTTACCTTTTTCCTGAGTTTGACCTTGGGAGTGATTCAATTAATTGACCTCTGAAACTGTTGAAATGACTGGGACGGCAATGTCTTGTGGCTTGTGATGAAGAAAATGTGCTTGCATGAAAAGTGTCGTCTTGTGTATTACTTCATAATTTCACTGCGTGCTAAAACAGGTTCTGATTAACGATCAAATATCTGTGTCGGAAACAGGCAACAACAGAATCCCTGTATTTTCCTATAGTATTTTCAACACGGCACATGACGTCTTCCAGCGCAGCACGAGCACTAAAAGACGACATATGCCATCGCGGCGGGAGATCGGTGTAGTGCGGCACAGCATGCCCGCAGTGTGCAGGCGTTACACAGCTGCAGCCATCTGTTGACAACTATAGGAACCACGCCGCTCGGTGCGGCCCAGCGTTGTGACGACCCGCTTATGGGCGTTATCATTTGTGCCGCGGTGTATCTTTCATAACCACCTTCCGCAGACCGTCCACGACATCTTCTTCCGCGCAATACCAGCAGAATAGAGCCAACAGCGTCCGCCATTTAGGAAATGCAATGCCGAAATACTTCCCATGGTTACACGAAGAACTTGGTGCACAAGCTCTTTCTTGACGATGAAAACCGGCGCTCTGAATTCGAACCCGTCCAAGCCATAATTACCGACCGTCCTGGAACAAGAACCAGTCCAAGACTGCTCGAACGCTGTGCGCTCGTACAATGAACCTGCTTATAGGAACAACAAGCCGGTGTCGGGAGCATAGAGGGCCGCATTTTGCCGCCGTTTTAGCACACAGCGCATCTGTATGAGGCGCTGCCTGGAAAGACGCCAAGTAGCTTCAAACATGTCTGACACGCTTCGGAAGGCAAAGATCAGTCGAGCCACTAGTCCTATTCGTTAGCCGTTTATATTATATCCGAGGAAATAAATGAAGATCAGTTGGACTTTCAATTTAGACAGTCTAGCTCACCCTGGTCCTGGTTAAAGCGTAACGAGCAGTTTTGATCCCGATCCGCATACACCGGGCCGGTGTAACGGCGTGCTCGATGTGACCTGCACCTGCCACTCGCTGGGAGTAACTGGTGCCGTAAACAAGCTGAGAGGGACGGCGAACTTAACACAGATGGTTTACTGATGGACAAACGGTGGAAATATTTACCTACCAGACAGTCGGCTTAGCATGAGACGGGAAATGGGTGCCAAACAGACCAGCAAACAGTCGTGGGGCAGCCCATGGCCGAGACTCAGGTCACAACGCATCAAACCAGTAGTCGATGTGCAGCTTGGAAAATGACGCTGGCAGGAGATGTTCTGTCAGCCGGTGTTGAAAAAAATCAATATTTTCGCAGGACAATGGAACAAGTAAAAAAAAGAGAAATAGATGGCGTTCGTTTCGTATCGATCGGTGTTTAAATACTTTAAATTAGCTGAAAATGTTGTTCTTAAAATCCTTAGAAAATATAATAGCAAAAAATGTCCATGTGTGTAGCATTCGTGTATGATTTTGCTGCTCTCATAGTCGTTTCGGGTCAGAGCTTTCACAATTTATTTGTATGAAGTTCAATACATATTACACAATAGCAAGAGTTTCACTCAGACACTCACTCCACATAAACAATGTCATTAAACAACGAATGGAGGCTTCTAGCCCCATCCATTGGTGTCGTGGCAGTGTGGCAATGTGGCGTGGCAGCTGAAAATCACGCGCCTGTGAAATCGCTCCATCTCAAAACCTGTCAGCAGCTAAATGGATTGCGGTCGATTGCACCCTATGCACAATCGTGCACCGCGTGCAGATGCACAGTTTGCACCCGCTGAGTCAAACAGTAGCCGCAGCGGGGGTATTTAGTTCGCATACCTAGTCCAGAGCGCAGACTGGGTTTACTTTGGCACACAGTGGGGTGCGGGTCAGACGAATGTCCCGACCGATCACGGCTGTTGAAAGGACCCAGACCACACCGCTCAGCGGACAACTCCTGAAACCTCGGACATTCCAAAGCTCAGCGCGGCTAGCTCCTGAAATAGCTACCGTTTCATCGGACATTCCACGGCTCAGCGCGGCCAGCTCCTGAAATCACCAAAGTTTTCTCGGACCTTCCACGATTAGGTACATGATTTTCGCCGCCCGAGCGGGGCTGCTCTCAGGAACGTCGCAGCCCTCAGGCTGACGGCGGAGAGACTTGTCAAGCCATTCTGTTTTCTCTCCCACTGTAGCTGTCACCGACCGAGGATCACCGGTGTTTACCTGCCCATTAGCGGTGACATGCGGTGACAGTTGGTCGCACATCGGTAACGTATGTGCCTACACATGGGTGTCCTCTTTCTCTCCTTGCCTTCGTATTTGTCGAGCTTTTCCAGTACGCCTTTCAGCGCTTACCGCCGCCACTGAGCTATGGCGTAATGCGCTGTTCGCGGCTATGTATCTCCCGTCGCCAGAGGAAGGCGGCCGTCGGCGGCTGGCCGGTGCGGCGGGTCGTATTTTGGGCAGCGACGGGGAGCGGACGTTTCCGCGGTACTGGACGCAGCCAAACATAACAGGTGCCGATACAACGGAGCCCGGTCCGGGAATAAATACTGCCCGCGGCCGCGCCGGGGGTCAGAGGTCAGCAGCGGTGGCCTCTGGGCAGCCGCCGGCCGCGGCCGGGCCGGTCACAGCCAGGGGAGGACGGTGGGAGCTCGGGGGAAACTGCACCTAACATACAGTCGGGTGTTATGGATAGTGAGGCAGGCATCTGTCGTGTTTACACTCGGTACTCGAGTGCGGCGCAGTAACGCATCCTGCCAGGAACTGTCCGAGGAAGTTGCCAAGATGGCTGAAAGGAATGTTAGGCACGGTGATTCAGCGCCATGGCTCCGGAATTTTACCCTCACGCAACGGCGCCGTGCCATGGTGTGGGCACTGACGATTAACAAATTGCGGAACCCTAATTAATGATCGATGTCACTGTCGGGAACGTTACACAATTATTCAAAATGTATTATATTTGGTCGCGACACACCGTAGTCCACTTAGTCGAAGAATAGACGATATTTTCAATGCGAAGGGAAAATAAAAGGTGATGGAACAATGTTCAGGCTTCCTAACAACGGATGTGACGCGCTTATCGGCAGTGTATAGCGGGCGGCATTTTTAAAGGGAATATTTCATAGGCTTTATAATCATGTGAAATTATAGCAAATAAAACTTTATTGTGTGAAAAGGGATACGAATAAGTGTCAAAAAAAAAAAAACTTCTTGCACTGGGTTTCAAATAGAACGCTTTATCCGTTGGTCAACTCAGTACCTACCTACTGAGTTACATCGAATGCCCTCCATGACATTCACATGATATGATGCCATCAGCCGAACTGTTTTATTGGAAACATTGAATTGAACATCGACAGGCTGCTCCTGTAGCGCTCGTTTATTTTCGATTTCATGGAAACCACAAATCTGTCGTCATTGGCATTATTCCAGTTGATTAGCACGTTGTCAAATAACTTAAACGTCATAATAGAAGCGTTAGTAAATCAATTCTGATCTCCAGCACAAGACACCAAACAGCATCTTGGACTCAAGAAACTGAATATTTGTCATGCAATTTACTCGAGAAAGGCCAATTCGCCGCATATTATGCATTGGATCATACCTACATAAACACTTTAAAATAGCATCACAATATAGTACGCTTAGGCACAAAGCAGGTCATTGACTACTCCGCTCTTTCCGGTGCTACGAGCCTGATCGGTTACTTATGTGACAGCAGCCCAGTTCGGGTCGGTACTCACCGTGAATGTGTACAGTCCGTCTGGAATGGTCTCCCCGCCAAACTTAATATTGAGCACATATTCTCCGGGCTTGTCCACCCGAAAGTACACCTTGTAGGTGCCGTCTCTGTTGTCCTCGACATCCACATCTGCGCAGCTGAAAACCCCAGACACGGGCCCAGTGAGAAGCAGTCTCTCATACCAGGCATAAAAAGCCCTCAGCACCCAGAGTAGACCTACAGCCAGACCCCGCATCCACAGCCAAACGGCAGGTCATAAACCCTAATGGGGTTCGAGGCACCTAATGAGGATTGCATCAGGAGCATCACGTGCCTCATCGAACCGGGAGCCAAACAAAATCGGCACATCATTTTCGCACGATTTATAAATGAGCAGAGGTTAGACGGCGGCAATTAAGTAGCGCTGATATTTGTTTTGGCCGGCATTTCGCCAATGATCGCTAATACATCAAACAGAAAACGACATTTCGACTATTTGCTGCTATCGATCTCGATCAGATGTCGTGAGTCACAATCACATTTCCGGAGTTTAATGTCATTTGATCACTAGGTTATCTTTGGTTATCTTTATTATCAAGAATCACATGTAGAAACATCAGTCTGAGGTAATTTCCGGACCGGAAGTGCGTCGTTTCCGGTGGACTGACCTGGATCCGGATGCGGAGCGGACCCGGCACGTGATGTTTCCGGTTCCGGCGCGTTTGGCGTCGACGGTGATACACTGCTCCTCTCCGACGCTGATCACCTGGTCCCGGAGGTCGCCCTGCTCCACCCGGCACCGGTCCGCCTGACCAGGGGGAGGGGAAGGGAGGGAGTTAAGTCACTGGCAAATTACCTCGAAAGTCTAATATCTACTATCTTATTCACTAGACTTAGGGACAAACAAGGCCCTAAAACATAGGGACAAATAACAAACATCGCAATGCTAAACATAGAGCAGCCATTTTGTTACGACTGACATTACGAAGTTGAAAGGAAACTCAATCGAATGTATTTGTTTCAGGTACAGCTTTGGCTTGGTGCAAGATGATCGCAAAGAATGGTAATAACCATAGACAACAAGAAAATTACGTTTTCTATACAAAAAAAAAAAAACGAGCCCCTTTAGAGGTTGGACATAAGAGTGTCATTTTCTAGCGCTACGGGTCTCGATACGTAATTGCTATCCCATCCTTTTCTGACTGACACCACCCTCCCCTAACCCACCTGTCCACTGGGCACAACCTGGACGGGCACGGCGGCGGTGGCTACCGGTCTACCGCCGTACCGGACGGCCACCCGGTACTGGCCGCAGTCGTCCGGCGTGTACCATCCCGTGAACGTGCCGTCCTCGTTATCAATGATCTCCACCGTGCGCGGCTGCTGGTCAGGACCCTGCGTGACGTGAGAAGGGATGAGTGCGTATGTAAAACACGTTAAAAAAGACGTCAAACCGCAGTTTTAAGCCAGTAAACTGAGGACAAATAGAGCCTGCAGCAACGTAGCACTACAAAATATAAATCCTTCTTAACTGCTTTATCCATCTTGCTGGTTGTTATCTTACTGCTGGCGATTAGAATGAGTCGCTGTAACACCCAGCTATTACTCTGACCTCTTTCTGCAGTTCTTCCAGGACAGACCTATGACTTTAGGACAACTCGGTTGCCCTCACTGACCTATGACTGGTCGTTGGGCCTCACTCACCATGACCTGCGCCTCGAGGTCGCCGAAGCCGGCCTGCCTGGTGTCTATGGTGAACTGGGTGGGCAGGGAGGCGGGCAGGCCGCGACCGGATACCCCCGGCCCGGAGAGACGTACCCGGAACGGCTCACAGGTGGGCCGAACCGGCAGACGCCACGGACTGTCGGTAGATGACGATTTCAGACAGTAACGCCAACCACAGATTATAAACGATGAGGCGACTTTGACATCACGAATATCTGATAAATTTTCTAATCCTTCCTCTCCCAAATTTCTTTCAGCTCCTGCATTCAAATCCCGTCCCGCCTCTTAATCGTATTCCTCTATAGCTCCACCACAGCCCTTTACCCTCCATAACAACTGCGCACACGGCCGTACACTATCTCTTAAATCCCTCTATAACTCCACCACACTTCTCGGATCTCCATAGCCACACTAGACCGGTAGGTATATTCTCCCATAACCCGCTTAGCCCCTCCATAAGCCCCCATCACGTCCCGCTTACCTGCCGGGGATGTCAACTCCGCCCCAGGTGACCCGCGGGATGCAGATGCTGCCCTCTGGCGGCGGCTCGTACGTCACCTCGTAAGTGCCGTCCCGATTATCCTTCACCGATGGCCGGCGAGGCAGAGGGCCTGGAATAAGGAGAGATGAGCAATGAGAATCGAAGATGCCGAGATTGTTCTCACGGTTCCCACATGCGCCTGCTGGGGTCTATACACCCACACCTGAAAGACCTGCGGGACAACGACGTGGTGGCGGCCCTGGCGGCCGCTGCCAGGTCCCTCCAGAGCCGATCGGCTATGCTTGACTGAGTGGAGGAAAAAATAACAACAACAAAAGATGGTTCTCATTTCGTTCTCTCACAGATGCCGAGATGGCTGCATTATATCTGGCAGTGAGGCGCATAAACAGAGTGAAAATAGTCGACCACTTCAAGGTCAGGAGATGTTAGCGAAACTGACCATGAAAATAAATAAGTTTCAGCAGCCTGTCTTATGACCAGCCAGTCTTGTAACTTCAAGAGCAGAGCTCCAGTCTCGCTGCACCTCACCCCTGTCGCTGCGCACGTCGACCCGCAGCTCGGCCGGCGCCGACCGCGTGGCGTCCACAGTGAACGACATGGGTACGTTAGCGCGGCAGCTGTCGGCTGTGACGCCCGGGCCGTGCGCGATGACGGCGCCGGCGTCCACCTCACACACCACCGGCACCTAGAGAGGTCACAGGGGTAGAGGTCAGAGGTCGAAGGTCACCAAAAAACGGAGGTCATGTAACAGTGTGCATTTCGACACGACTTCTACCGACACCTGCAATGATACAAGACATAAAGTAGGTGACAAACGGTGATCATTCCGTCAACAATGACAACGACTGGACACAACAACCTTTACGCCACCAGTAATTGAAATATGCGGATATGCATTGGGCATCGTCGCCATCTAAACAGATCTCTGAGAAGTTCACAGATGAAAAGGCACAATCGGCATGATATTTCGCAGCCAACTGTTGAGGACCGCTGACCACGATCAAATGCCGTTTGTCTACCTTTGCCTAACCTTGAAGGGTGACCCAGGAATGTGTTGCTCGGCGAACTTTATGTTGACGTCGTACTCTCCGGGCTCGGTGGGGATGTACTGGACCAGGCACGAGCCGTCCAGGTTGTCCACACAGGACATCTTGGCCTCGGAGGGGCCCTCAATGGCCAGACCCAGGCCGCCCGTGCCCGCTCCTGGCGACAATAAAAAAGAGACATCAGTGAAGCACAGTCGACAGTGAGGACAGCCAGGGGACGGAAAGACAAGGCACGTGGATAACTCAAAGTCATAAGAGTTCAGATAGGACAGGGTCCTTTTTTTCACCGACGTGAAAGCTGTGCCCTTCCTCACCTCTGGTGTTGACCGTGAACGAGTTGGGTTTGTTGACGGTCGCTGCTCGCAGGCCCGGCCCCGTGGCAGTCACCCGGCTGGGCTCACAGCCTCGTCGAACGTGCACAAAGAACGGCGAGCCCGGCACCTGGACACCGTTATAGGCGATCTCGATCTCATGGCGACCTGGGAAAGCACAGCGGGTAGGTAAGGTCATACATATTGACGTAGTTACGTCTAGGGAAGACGACGAATTAACAAGGAGTCCCAAGGAGCATTTGCAATAAACTGAGCAAACTAAAACGAGTAAGAGTTGAACGGAAAATAATGATTTTTTATCAGAAATAGACGAAATCAAGCAGCATTCAAGTCTAACTAAACCCATCGCAGGTTATCGCTCCGCTCTCTATCCTCCTGAGCCGTCCGTCATCTGCGCCACTGACCCTCCTCGAACGGCGTGTAGGAGATCTGGAACGTTCCATCCCGGCCCGACTCCACATAGGAGGGCGTCGTGTCGCCCGAGGGGTTGGTGATGAGGCAGGTGACCCGTCCCTCCTCACAGCCGGCCACACTGCGCGCGTCCAGCGTTACGTCAGCCGGCGAGTCGACGAAGACACCTGGCGGCGGCCAGAGGAAATAGCGCACCGTCAGCCTGGGAATACGTATTACAAAGAATGAAATCGGTCGCAAAATATTCGGGGAACGTTGTACCGATCGATATAACATTTAATGGCATTTTGAATATTGAAATGGCTTTATCGAATCATCCGAACTATAATGGTACGTGGGGAGGGACTGGACCAAGCTCCAAGTGATGCACTTTTTTCGACGACGTGATAAAATAACCGAATATCAGTAACCGTCACACACATGCAGGGCTATTAGCTACCTACTTGGTGAGAAACCAGCATGAAAATAAATCATGGAATGAGACAGAAATACAAAAAAAAACAGTAAGAGATGCATAACCATCTACCGACCAAACGCAAGTACCGATAAAATGTGATAAGACAACGAAAATAAAGGCAGTTATCATTTTCTGGACATGCATTTGGAATCGCTTTCTTTAGAATCAGTGATAAAAATAAGGTTACATCACAGCAAACAGCTGATTTACAGCAGCTGACACCGATGTCAAAGCAGACTTATGTAAACCGACAAAACTACAAAACCCTTAGTGAGTAAAAATATACATCCACACCAGCCAATTTCACCGCAAACTCCACACCAAAAACGAAATAAAATATAACTCGCATGCAGGTGGTGATGCGGGCAGTGCAGCCACACGTCACACAGCTGCGCCGATAAGGTGAAATGGCTCCAAAGCCGATCCTCATGCCACCGGCGGCATTTCCAAGCTACCGTAAGGATGGACTCCGTATCCCGTGGTTCGCACGTCCTCCAGACCACGGCCGGCGCGCTGGCGACGTCCGTCCGGCCGCGCCGCGCCGCTCCGCGCGTCGTGGCCGTGCTGGGCGTGCACGTTCCTCTCGGCGTGGCGGACGTGCTCAGCGTGCCCCCGGACGTGCTCGGCGTGCTCTCGGACGTGCTCGGCGTGCTCTCGGACGTGCTCTCGGACCGGCGCCGGCGAGGCGTGCTCCGGATGGACGGTGGCGCGGAACGGTGAGCCGGGCACATGTTCGTCGTTGAAGCAGACGTTGACGAGGTAGAGACCGGGCGCCGTCGGAAGGTAGGCCACATCACAGGTACCGTCGCCGTTATCTCGACAGTTGATGGCCGCCTCGCAGGGTCCCTCGACGGTGACACCGAGACCGCCCTGCCCGGCGCCGCGGGTATCGATGACGAACCTCTGTGGCTGTCGGACGCCGCCTCCCGTCAGCCCGGGTCCGTGCACCCGCACACTGCGCGCCGCCGCCGGCACACAGGCCACCCGTCGACCAGTGAGCTCTGCGCCGGCCAGCCGAACTCCCAGCCAGTACAGGCCGAGCTCGAGAGGCACAAAGTCGACCAGCAGACCCGCCGGCGTGGGTCGGATGTTGGCGCGAGTTCGCACACCAGACGGAGAGGTGACGGTAACGGCCAGATCGGCCGGACTGAGACCGGCCGGCGTCCGAACCACGAACTGCTGGCGACTCATCAGCGGCACCGCTGGCAGCCGAAAGGGACACGGACGGACGCACGGCGCAGCTCGTCAGGGTGTGGGAAGACACAGGGAAGCGAGAGGGGCATGACAGAATGCCATGGAATATGGAAGCCAGGTTGTCGAACAGTTATCTCACACAATTACACATGAATAAGTGAGTGCTAACATTTAAGAAATTTGCAAATTTCCACCACCAAACGTTTCATTAATATCCGACACTCACCCTTGCCCTTGACTGTCACCTAAAGTCTACATCAACCAAGCCCCCCATCCCTCATCTCCACCAAGGCCCGTTTACTGGTTTCGAGTCCCTCGCCTTTCCTTCACCTCACCCACCCCACCTCCCGTTCGACTCACTGGGTTCGAGTCCCTCTCCCTCCCTCTCCTTCACCCCACCACCCGCCTCCCGTTCCACTCACTGGGTTCGAGTCCCTCTCCCTCCTTCTCCCTCCCTCACCCATCACCCCACCCCACCTCCCGTTCCACTCACTGGGTTCGAGTCCTTCCACCCGGATCTGGGACACGTTCACTCCGGGCTGAACAGTGACGCGGACAGGGCTCTGCGGCACCGGCCTCCCGCCAAACTGGGCGTGCAGGGTGTACGTGCCCTGGCGCGGGTACGTCAGCTCCCCACGCAGCGTACCGTCGCCGTGGTCGGTGATCCGTACCGGTACCTCGGTACCACTGCGGTCCTCCCGCATCACCGCCTGCAGCTCGCCTGGGTGGGAGGGGAGAGTTACGGTTACAGAGGGCGCCACGGGTTATAGACACCGCTCACGGGGGTCATAAGGGCACGGGAAGTTAACGGTGACATGTGAGCTATCAGAGACTACTGAGGCTACAGAGAAATCGGTAATATGTTCTTACAATTCACATTCAAATGCAGCTCACATCAGGACGTGTTAAGATGAGACTATCTGAGAGGCGACTGACTGACGAATGAAAAACGATATGCACGTTGGTATTCGGTCGTCTTCATGACTTATTCTGCCAAGGTGTGATGCAAATAACGAAGCCAATAAGCCATGACGTTAAGCTTTGACTCAGATCCTGTTGAGCTATTCATTCCAGCTGGATCATTCCTTCCCTTTCCCCTTTCTCCTAACACGCACCTTGTCCGGCGCCATGGGCGTCTACGTTAAAGTGTGTGGGCAGCTGGGCCTTGACTCCGGGCTCCAGGGCAGGTCCGAACAGCCGCACCATGCTGGCGTCCAGCCGGTCGGCGGCCTGAACTCGGAACGGAGAGCCGGGCACCGCCACACCAGAGTATTCTACCTGGTGGAGAGGAGACTGTGAGAGCCGGGCACCGCCACACCAGAGTACTCTACCTGGTGGAGAGGAGACTGTGAGAGCCGGGCACCGCCACACCAGAGTACTCTACCTGGTGGAGAGGAGACTGTGAGAGCCGGGCACCGCCACACCAGAGTACTCTACCTGGTGGAGAGGAAACTGTGAGAGCCGGGCACCGCCACACCAGAGTACTCCACCTGGTGGAGAGGAGACTGTGAGAGCCAGGCACCGCCACACCAGAGTACTCTACCTGGTGGAGAGGAGACTGTGAGAGCCGGGCACCGCCTCACCAGAGTACTCTACCTGGTGGAGAGGAAACTGTGAGAGCCGGGCATCGCCACACCAGAGTACTCTACCTGGTGGAGAGGAAACTGTGAGAGCCGGGCACCGCCACACCAGAGTACTCTATCTGGTGGAGAGGAGACTGTGAGAGCCGGGCACCGCCACACCAGAGTACTCTACCTGGTGGAGAGGAAACTGTGAGAGCCGGGCACCGCCACACCAGAATATTCTACCTGGTGGAGAGGAGACTGTGAGAGCTGACAATCGTCCCACCAGAGTGTTCTACGCAGTGACAGGGAGGGGGGGGGTGATTAGAGCCCGGCACCGCTACACCAGAATATTCTACCTGGTGGAGAGGAGACTGAGAGCCGGGCACCGCCACACCAGAGTGTTCTACCTGGTGGTAAGGGGTGAGCGACAAAAAGATAAAGTTATGGGACGTTAATGTTATGGTTCCACGTGAGAGTCTCTCCTTATTGCCAGGGCTCCTATGCATATGAGAAACGGTCATCCATCTGAGTCATTACAAAAGACAGTCCGTGCAACTTAGTTCAGAAAGTTAATTACCCGGCTCCCCTAGTGACTCATCAACCCTAAAAGTTCCATGGCAGTCAATTGCATGTGGAGTATCCGGCTGCTGTTACCTGCTACTACTGCCTTCTGTGGCCCTAGAAAGCGTTGGATACCGAACAGTCAAGCGAAATCCAGTAATCGTCCATCCTCGAGTAGCCCAGAGTATGGTATGGTATGGTTGTGCGTGATTTTCAAGTCGACAACAGCAGTATACTGGCAACCAGTAACCACTAACCACTAAGTCTTCCGACTAAATACGCATACCGAATCGATAAACAGATCAGTAGTATCAAACCACATTAAGTTGAGTTCACTGATAGCCCGCGTTTGTTTGATAGACTATATCTCACCTGGATGGTCTGTTTTCCGCCGATGTTGGGGGTGAAGTCGGCACGGAACACACCCGGCGTTTTCTCTGTGAGCCGTGCCGGCACTGTCTGGAACTGCTCATCCATTATCTGGGGAGGCACAGGGGAATGAAGGGTAGAGCATTAATCTGGGCAGAGTGGCAGTGCGTCGCCGGCATGAATGTTAACGATTCTGAACTGTATCGGTACCCTCTGTGCTTAAACTGGGCTGAGTTATGATAACATCATACAGCATGCACTATGACTTTGTTTGTTTGTTTGTTTTGTTGGGTTAGGCCCTTTCGGTCTGGCAAGACCATTTCAGAGCCGGGAGGATGATAGGATAAAGGGGGAGACATTGGTCTGGGCAGGCACCCTAGTGAGTCGCCGGGGCTGAGCCCGTCCAGAGGACAGGCCACCCAGCCCCAAGGCACTCACTGCACCCGGCTACGGGGTGCGCTCCCTCGGGAGCAGCGGTGCCGCTCCAAGGGAGCAGCCCGCATGAGATAAAGTTGCCTGCCCAGCCCGGAGGGGGGTTGCGGCGTGGAGGAGAAGGATTTCTGTATCCTGAGGATAGAAGCACGGAACGGTGCACTATGACTGTCATGTGTCAGTAACAAAGTCGACATTAAACGGTGCCGGTATTTAGTTCCTGAACTTTGGCATTATAAAGGTACTGAACTGTGTTGGTATTATGTAGATACTGAGCTGTGTCGGTATTATACACTGAACTACATTATTACTCAGAACTCACGGTCAGTTGAGGCGGCGCCCCGCCCGCCTGTCGTGTGTCGATACTGAATTGTGACGGCTGGCCAGCGGTGACCCCCTCCGACTGAACACCGGTCACCTTCACCTGAGAAACATTTCACCGTCACATTTCGTTATACCACGTCAAATAAAATCATACCTATAACATCTCGCGGTGTCACATAACAATTCTCAGCGCCGTATGACATCGGGTAGCATCATAATTAAAAGGCGTCACCCAGTCACGTGAAGTCACGCGACACGAGACGTCCACCACGCGCTCCAAACGATCACACCACCTCCAACTGAGGTCATACACATTACACGTCATATGATGCTTCGAACTCGAACAAAGTACCCTGTTCAATGCAACAGAAGAGAGCTGTTTACCGATAACACAGTCATTTATCGATTAAAAATGCGTTGAACATCAATTAAAAACCCCACTTTTAAGAGTGATGAACTCGAACGGGCCTCTAAAAAAGGCTCCTTTACTGAAAGTCTCAAAAGGCCGGTGACGTGTCGAATTTGCCGATGAAAAGATGCATTCTTCCTCGCCTATTGGAAAGGTTTGGAGAATTGATACTGAGGCACGGGTCAAGTGCTTGCGACAAGTGCAGGCAAATAACAAACATGCCATTCAATCGACTTTGCTTATGGACTAACCCCCGACTATGCAAACATGCTTCAAGCACTCGTCTTGTCATGGTCAGACATCTACCCACTTCTGCTGCCATTCCTCTGAGTCACTCGATACCTGAGTCAGTAGCTTTACCCCCTCACCTTGGTCGGGTCTCCATGAACGGGCGGCGAGATCCGCGCCATCCACGGCGACTGGGGTATGTCCTCTCCCTCGCAGAGCACGTGCACGGCGTACTCGCCGGGCGCCGTCGGAAAGTAGCTCACATCAGCCGAGCCGTCGCCGTTGTCTCGGCACTGAATGGCCGCCTGGGAGGGACCCTCGATGCTGAACCCAAGAGCGCCCGTCTCGCCGCCAGTGTCCACGGTGAAGACAGCTGGAGCGCCCGCAACGCCACCTCGCAGGCCCGGCCCGAAGCAGTTAATTGCGGATTCCTGTGGTAGGTGACAGCACCGGTCACAGCTGGGCGGGGCGGTACGGTAACGTTCATCTGTCGCCTGAGATGTAAACAGTATGGCTCCGGCGCCGGGCGGGGATCAGGCCGCTGATAGCAGTATGGAATGTGATTGAGGCGCCCGGCGCCTCAGAGTCGCCGCGGCAGACGAGCGTCTGATGATGGACGCGGCTTCTGGCGCCCGCTACGTGTCAATCAGCGATAGGTATGGCACGAGATGAGAAACATTGAGGTCACGGTATCAGACAAATGTCTATAGCAAAGCCTCTAACGGACCGAATGAATCTCCACATGATGTCATACATCAAGCGAACGCGCTACTGCACTCATCAACCTGCCAGATCTCACCTTCATAGGACCGACGTTGACCTCAAATGGCGACTTGGGGATCTCCTGTCCGCCATAGGAAATCATTGCGATGTAACGTCCCTCGCGAGTCGGATAAAACTCGCCCTCATACACGCTGTCGGCTACCTTCCTCAGCGGCACAGTATCCGTCGTTCCGCCTGGAACAGCAAACGTGGGCGAGTCATGGCAAATACGTGTAGATGATGTTTACCCAAACATTAGCGGCACCGCTTCACTTGGATGTTAGTTTGACGGTATGAGATTGCTGGGATGAGTCATGGGTCAACCGTGGAGGGGGCGTGGCAGTCCAACTGAAGTGCCCAGGGGCACGGCAGGCGAAATCTAGTCCAAATACAACCCCACCTCACAACTCACATATCCATTAGTGATGACTCATAGTGTGCTCTCATATCTGACTGGGTTATGGGTTATGTGGCCTAATCTGACGACACTCAACGAACCAGGCAAAGGGTAAATACATAGATCAGAATGTCAGCACTGGGTCAGATTGGTCAGTTCAAGCGGGCTCAATGGGTTCAACTGAAATGGGCTGGCAGCTGATGATAAAAAGGTAAATATGTTGCTATCGTGATGGAAGGGTGACGACAGCATGAGAGTGCATCAGTCTTGTTAGCACAGTTGGTAGTGTGTCAATTGGACATGCCAGCTTCGAGAGCTCGTCTGTCACAGCCAGATATACAAGCCCTGAAGTCAACCTCGATCAACGATCATCGAACGTTATGCCCGTGCCGACAAATAACACCAAGAGCCCGGCATCATTCACCTCTGACCCGAGGTTGGCCACTCCACTCCCCTTCGACCCGTGACCTCTGCACTGACCTGGGCCGTAACCTGTGACCTCTGCACTGACCTGGTGCGACGACCCTCAGCTGCGGCTGGCCGTCACCCGCGCCGTCGGTCCAGACCCGCACGTCAGCCGTGTCACCGACACGGACTCCGTGCGACTGCAGACCTCTGCCCGTGACACGGACACGGCGCGGGTCGCAGGCTGGGCGGACAGGCGGGACGGGAAGGTCAGCTCGTCAGATTCTACGCAGCTTGATACAAATTAGTTATTCAGCATGCACTCAAGTAATCACTAGATGTGTTTTGCTGCAGCTCATCAAACAAGATTAGCTGTCACAATGGCTTGGCCTAAAGCCTATTCCGACATTATCTTGATCGTAATGTGTTTCCGGTTTAACTTCCACTTCTTTCTGATAGGGCCTGATCCCGTACATGCTCAGCTTTGACTCGTATCTACCGCAACTCGTATTTACCTACAGGCAGCATCTAGCATGATTTTGACTGTTATCATTACTTTAACCCGTACCTGGCCCAACTTTGACCGGGAACGGGCTGCCGGCGATGGGCCGCCGGTCGAACAGCACGTTGACTGAGTGAAGGCCGGACTGAGGGGCGGTGAAGTCGCACCGCCACCGACCGTCGGCGACCGGTCGCAGGCTCAGCTGCGAGGGCGGCAGGCTCTTCCCCTGTGAGTCCAGCACCATGACCTCTGGCGAGCCGCGGCCGGCGTCTGACGGGACAGGGGGCGGGGTTAGAAAACTGCTGTAGGGAGTTCGGAGGGAGACGGTATTGCGGAGCGATATACTTTGATTGTTTATTGTGACTGCTAGGCGTGGCGACGAGTACTATAATAATAGCTGATGGGGTGATTTATGAACACAAATTAATAGAGACCGGAGCTCTGCATTACGTGTGGATTTAACCCTGATGTTGTTATTTATTCCGCCGCTTGACCTTAGCCTACCATGAGAACATCGGTTCAATTTAACAGTACGATCCCACGGTACAGACTCTCACCTGCAGTTATTCTCCCACCCATCAACAGCCCATGGCACGTCGGCCAGTCATCTACTGCTGACCTTCAGCCACCAAACGACATATCGGCCCCATCCAGCGCTGACCTTTGGTGAAGAGGTCGAAGTAGGTCGGTTTGCCGGCCACCACTCCAGTCGGCCGCAGCCCGGGTCCCGAGGCGGTGACCTTGTTTGGGTCACCGGCCGGACCCTCCACGGTCACAGGGAAGGGCGAGCGGGGTACTGGCCGGCCGGCGAACAGCACTGACACCTGGTGGCGACCCTCGCAACTAGGCGTGTAGCTGCACCGGTAGGTCATTGTCGCGTCGCCGGAAAACTTGGTCTCAATCTGGGGATGAGGCAAGCGAGAGGTAGTGGAATATTTCCGTAAAAAGTTATACTGATGTCTTCCAAATGAGCCAGATCAAGGGCCATACAAGCACATTCCACTCTTATTTGTGCTTACTGGTGATATCAACTCGCTGATGTTGGTGTTGCTCCTCTATGTTAGAGCGCATGAGTATTTACTGACCGGTTCGATGCGTCCGTCGGGCCTGATGAGATCACACTCGACCTTGCCCTGGCCGGCGGCGAACGTCTCCACTGTGAAGGTGGTGGGAACACTGACCGCCGGGCCGGAGGGTTCCACGCCCGGCCCATAGCACCGGACTCTGAGAGGAGAGACAATAACGTCACAAATGGAGTACTAGCCACCGCTAGCAAGGAGTGCTCGACACAGGGTCCCACATCGTCCGACAGAGGCTAGAGACTGCAACTGACGTTATACAGGGATCAATGGCGATCGCAGCTGGTCCGATTGTCCCTTTCGTTTCGACTCTGGAAACAGAAGATAGACGGTCAAATAAGGAAAAGAAATAAACAACGGACGATACCGTTGATGACTGATAAAGTGTTCCTGCTCCTGACCTCAGGCTTTCATGAACCTGACCTGACCTCGTGACCTATCAGAAATTCAGAATCCCCTCTCTGTTCCATGAGATAGCAAGGGAGCCAGATGACCCGTAAGACCGCCCATCTGCCGCCAGTATCACCACCGGCACGGGCAGTCACGGCCAATAGAGCCGAGATGAAGCATAAGTCACGGACCGGCTACCGTCCGTCACGGCTCGGTAGCCCGGTGACGTCACGGCTCGGTACTCCGGTGACGTCACGGCTCGGTAATTCAGTGACGTCACACAGCTGGAGACGTCAGTGGATAGCTGAGCTAGGATGGCTGTTACTCTCCTGCCGCTAGCAAGCTTCTTTCCATGTGCCTATCAGAAGGAAAATGTTGGCAAAAAGGACAAAGAGAGACGTTTGACGTAGGTAAGTGGGGGTATATCACCCTTAAATCGTCTATCAAAGCTAAATGTAAGAACTCGATGCATACAAGCTGCGAGAAAGGAAAGACTCGGACCGAGACTCACTTTCTGCTCACCGGATACCGGCAACACCGTCTACCTCCAGCCAGGATAATGGTCAGAAAAGTCACCATGCAGCCACCAGCCACCAATCGCTCCGCCTTACCTGTAGCACCCCAAGACCTGAGTGACCTGAACAAAACGATTGAGTCGGATGAAAGGGAGCGGTACACGTGTAATGTGCATACCAACACTGCCCCCTGACGGTGCCAGCCGGCAGCCAGGCCAGATGGTGAGCTGTCCACTGCAGCTGGAGGGACGGCTGGCTCCTGAGTCGCCAACAGGGGGAGGGTCGCACCGCCACATCCAGACGGTAGCGGTGTACCATATGGTGTCTGCACTGTCTGCTGCAGGAACAGACGGCTGCCCCAGGCCAGAAACGGTTATCGAAAAACAGCTGAGATGTCGCGAACGGTGATATTATTGGTTGGCTATCTCAAATAAGCCGTCACTTGCAGAAAACCACATCTCAAAAAACGGCCCTCCTGCACGTGGCAGTTCGTGATTTGTGACGATTTCAATTCGTGTGGAAGGAACTGAGTAGTGAGCCCGACACATTGACGGAGTCGGTACAAATGACCTGTGGCAAATGGTAAGTGGCTAGGTTGGCTTATGACGACCTGTAACATGGCTTAACAATTTGTCAGGACCGATGACCTGTGGCTAGAGTACGGTTTGTCGCCAGCTGTGGCATGTGACGAGGACTTGTGACATGTGACGGTGTCACTTTGTCAGCAGCTGTGACATGCAACAGTGCCAGTTTGTCATCTCAGCGGGCCGTACCCTAGTCTTCGTGCCCGGTTGATTATTTGCACTGGAACTGCAGTGAGAGCCGAGGACGGCAACGTGCAGTGACTGGCTGGAGACGGCAGACCGGCAGCGACACCCGTCTGACTCCTACATTTCCGACACAAACAAACAGCCCGACTGCAGCTACTGGCTCAGACATGAGTCAGTCTCGATATGGACGTAATATTAATAAAATTACCAACCCAGCTCCGACCGATAGTGTTACTTTTCAAAGATATTTATATGGTACGGTACTAGCGTATAGCATGGCATTTAAAAAGTGTTTCCTAAAAGCTGAGATGATTTGTGTTCCAAACCAAGATTGACCGTCCTATAAGAGCTATGAGCTACCGGATATTGTTCTTGTAATGTTATACGCACCACCGGAGAAGCCTATGGCACCACCAATCATTATAAACCTGATGATAAATAGGGCGGATATTGAAACCACCCGGCTTTAGATAAACCGACGTGGAATAACTCCCAGGCTACTAAAGTGGTAATGAATCACGCCGTTAATCCCGTCGGTTATAACCACTTTGTTCACCTGAGAACTTCTGCTGTCATCTCTCCTGTACCACAACGTAGCAAACGTCTCTCTTGCTTTAAATGGGCATGGTGACTAAATGGGCATCGGGAAGTGTAGCATGCATATTGTTATAAAATTACAGCGTTATAGCTCATGAACCACACCTAGAATATAGCTAGAGATGCAAATCACAGAGGCGAAATACAGCAAGCGTAAAGGGAGAGAAGGAAGTGATCCCTGCCAATGCCCCCCCCCCTCCTCCCCACTACCTGCGGTCTCTGGCAGAGCCTCCTGGACCATTCCGAGAATCATTCCTGACCACCTGACTCACCCCTCACCCCTCTCTCCTCCCCGGAGAGAGAGGGGCGCCGACCAGCTGATCTGTCGGTTCCGCTGCCCGAGGTCTGCACATCCGACACAGCACCGCGGTACGTTCGTCCATACATATACAGAAACAGTCGGGCGCCAGCACAGCGGGACAAACACTGAGTCAGGCAGGCAGCGGGGCTGATTCATCTGGGACGAGAAATGTTACCACATGCCTGCAGCTGCAATCAGTAATTTAGATAAATAATAACGATGAGCTCGTAAAAGAGCACCGGCGAATAATCAGAATCAGTAAACACGAAAACATAAGCAGAATGGGACATTCTTAAAAAAGGTCACAGTCGTGGCATGCCCAAACTAATCAACATCAGCACTCGCACGGTAAACAGAGAACTAACACTCGCTAAGCGGCAATCAGACACTCTAATTGCCCGTACACTAGACGATGAAAGCATACGGGTATACAAAACAAAATGTAGAGTAGGTATACCACCATAAACGATGCATGCGAAAAGGGGAATTTCATGCTTAATGCACACCGTGACTACTGCCTATCGAAACAAAAACACACTGCACACACTGCAGTGGTCACCGAGCGCCAGGAGCCATGCCACTGTGTAACACGGTTTGTTACCTGGCTGAGCCGGGGGCCGTCGAGACAGGCGTGCTGTGGACGGTAGCACGCGGCTCAGTCACGGCTGTCTCCCCCTCTACCCCTCCCCCCCATCCCCCTCCAGACACCACGAGAGGGGTCACGTACTAACAGAGCGGCCCCCAGGCACCAGAGATGGGCGCCGGGTGGTGAAAACGGCCCGTTTGCATGTAGGAAGGCGCCGGTTGCGGCCTCAGACACGTGTGCTAGAGCGCACAAATGTCGCCTGATGGCCGCATGAGACGGGCCTCAGGTGGAGAGTAGGAGAGCTGGGGAGAGTGTGGGGTGGGTGGAGAGAGAGAGAGAGAGAGAGAGAGAGAGAGAGAGAGAGAGAGAGAGAGAGAGAGAGAGAGAGAGAGAGAGAGAGTGAAAGGGTCAAAGGGAACGATGGTAGGTTTTGAGGTTTTGATATCGGGGGCAAAACGTAAAGGGCCATGAGCGAGAGAGAAGTGGAAATAGAGGAAAGAGAGATAAGAGGGTAGAGAGAGAGAGAGAGAGAGAGAGAGAGAGAGAGAGAGAGAGAGAGAGAGAGAGAGAGAGAGAGAGAGAGAGAGAGAGAGAGAGAGAGAGAGAGAGAGAGAGAGAGAGATCGTCCCACACTGTGTTGACAGGTCTCCTCATGGCACCTGCTGCCGATATCTGTCTTTGTGAGACAACAGCGTAACGGTCGCTCTCTCCGCTAAGAAACTGGGCGGCAACCACCACATTCGGTGCCAGTCACGATAAACTAAGGTCTCTGACCTGCCTTGGTCGTAAACGGTACAAGATAAGATACCTACGCACTATCCCAATCTGATGGCGCGGGATATTTGAACGTGTGACAGTTTCAGAGCTCGGCTGGGTCCCGAGATACGTCGTGGGCGCTCCACGAGTTGTCAAAACCCAGCGTCGGTGATCGGGGTTGACGAGATGCTCATCGTTCGCATTACAGTGCATGTAAAGCTTGGGTGCTGAAGTAATTATTCTGGAGAATGCAATTTACTCGTACCGTGGGTGTGTTGAAATGAGTGCGAGATCTCGACATGGGGGTGAGGATGGAATGACTTCAATGATGAAGAATATAAGCCGGGAGTTTGTCGGAATGTCAGTCGGCGGAAACAATCGGATCGCAAGTTTGCAACATGCATTTAAAGTGTATGTAGGCGGTGAGCCGCATAGCCAGGAAGATAATGGCCAGAGCGAGTGAAGCCTACTCGCATTCGACTGGCTTGCCCTTCCATTGTACCTACATAAAGTTCATGTCCAATGCATCTGATGCGATTTCAGGCGGGGGTTCAACATCAGCGCACAAGAAAAAAACTGTCACTGTCGATGCACCAAATACTTACAAGGCAAATCAAGGCTAATTTTTAATTATGCTATATATTTGCCTGCACAAATAAAGGTACCTATTTCTGGCTGTATGTATAGGCAAGTATACATACGTTTCCCCACCCATCCTAAAACATCTGTGTAGATTACACTGTAATCTGATGACTTTATGTGCCCTAACCCACCTGTCGGGGTTGGTCTTGCTGCGGAGCGGCGCGCCGGGCTTCAGCTTGGCGTTGGGGTACTGCGAGAGATACGTCATCATCGACAGCTCGTCGACGTTCGGGTTAATCATGTCCTCCGGCCGGATCAGCTGGAAGGATACATTAGAATTATATGTCTGATACTAATACGAGCGATAACGCAGCGGCAAGAGGAAATAAAACAGCTACGCATTCTATGCTTATACGAGGTGCACTCCAGAAGTTTTGAGACTTTTTCAGTAGAGACTGTTAGTTGTTTCAGAAAAGCATGAAACTCCAGTGACTATCGAAATGAGACCTCCCGAGTCAATACACTTGTTGTAGCGCTCCAGTCACATCCTGAAGGCCCGCTGCTAGTCCTCCAAAGTGAAGGTGCCAAGAGCCTCTGTCACAGCATCATTCAACTCCTCCACATCCTCCAACCGGCGTCCCCTGAACTTCTCGCTCAGTCTGGGGAACATTCAGAAGCCACAGATGGCTGCAGATCTGGACTGTGGGGAGGATGAGGGACAGTTTTGATGCCTATATGTGTTAGTTAGCTCGTCACCATGATGGACTTGTGGGTGGGTGCGTTGTCCTGGTGCAGGTGCCTCTGGCCAAATTTGAAGAGTTTCTGTCTCTTGCGACGAATTGTCTTTCTCAACTCCCTCAGAACTTTCAGGAATCATTCCTTGTGCCGTGCACGGGACCCAGCTGATGAATATAATGCCTTTTTTGTCAAAGTGAGGGATTATTATGAGCTTCCCAGTGGCCTGCTCTGTCTGGCTTTTTTGGGTCTGGGGGAGTCAGTGTGCTTTCATTGAGCATTTTGTCTCTTGGTGTCTGGATCGTTAAAAATACATCCAGCTTTCGTCTCAAAACACTGAAGAGTCAATTTTCAATGTTTCTGGGGTTATTTTCATCAGGCTAATCACAACACTTTATTGCCTAGCGACTTTCAAAGTTGTCGTCACATTAACAGCCTGACCATGCTGTACACTGGCCGCTGTGACAAGACGCGTGCGACTCGCCGTGTTCAGGGTGATGCCCTAGCCGTCTCTTGCAACGTAGAAAAACAAACTTACGCAAGTACGCTTATGACAACTGTGGTAAGGACATATGAAAACGACAAGAATCTAGCACTGTTAATAGGGCTTTTACGAGGGCAGTCTCAAAACTTCTGGAGTGGACGACGTATATTAGCGGTAATGCGTCGTCAAGAGAGAAAAAAAAAACACAGATATACACTCTCGTGATCGGTTATGACAGCAGCACATGACAGCTGAAACTCTGCAGGTTCAACGTACAAGTGTCATGATCAACTTCATGGGGAGACCGAGAGAAGGGTCAAGAGGGCGTTTATTTTGATCTCACAGCCAAACAATGGCTGTCTTCTTTGAACAGTCCCTAGCGACTGATAATCATCTATCGGTATGAAACATTAGGCGTTAGTTATCGTTTCAAAACGCCCCTTATCTTTTGTTTGTCTCATTTCTGTTCGGTGTTTGGAAGGGTTAATATCGTAATAAAAAAACTGGTAGGGTTAATGAGGCAAAAAATACGCGGACTGGACAGTGCCGTCGGAAACCAATCAATATCTGTCTTCCTTTGATTTGGTGCTCATGAATAGAACAGATGTTACCTCGGAGTCACACCATTTCGCACACACATACATGCTGTCCGTATCGTTCCCCGCCCGTTTCTACGACCGTCCTTCCATCCACTGACTGTTATCCAACCGTCTTTGTGTGCGGTGGGCCGACTCTACAAACAGAGCCTCTGCGAGTTCCCTGAACTCGCATAGTCACGGCATACCGCCTGACTCCCAGACCTGACCTCGGCTCGGAGCGAGACTGGCACTGAGAGGCTGCTCGACAAACCCGAGTCGAACAGAGGAGCCTTATAGAACTAGTACTGACACGACGTATGTAAAGATATTAAGCCGTGATCTGTGCCGAGGCCGTTGTGTGTGGTATACTGAAGTGCTACTGAGAGTTGGCGAGGAGCTTTACTCAGTGGACATTGGACAAGGGACAGAGAGCCTCAGTCTGCATAATACAGGTGTTGTTTTCTGTATTACTGAAGTAGAACGTGCTTAGGATGTAGACAGGTGGTTATGGAAACAGAGACCTCCACTGGTGGTCGGCCTAATGGTGCTATTGTCAGTACACGCAGAAAGTAAACTGGACAGTGACAACATGCAGCACATTCAGCTTACAAAGGAACGCAATGTGTGACAGTAACAAATATCAGCTCACACAAACACATCAGGACCTACGTATTCATACACCGGACACCGGTATAGGTGGCAAGAACATGTGCATATTTATAGAACTTGTGTCCACTATCCATTCAGTATTCACCACCTGAGCGGAGAACGTTCAACACTTGACCACCCCTCCCTTCCCCGAGTCCACTGACAGCACGTTCAGCGTCCTCACCTGCGGCACGTTGAGCCAGTCGTCGGCCAGGCCCATGGCTTCGGAGGCGTTCCTCAGGGCGTCCTCTGACCTCCAGTTGGACCAGTCGGGACACAGACCTGGGGAAAAGGGATAGGTTTCCGTCAGTTATACGGAAAACACACACCACAGACACATGGGGACGTCTTCAGACCTCCAGTTGGACCAGTCGGGACACAGACCTGACGGCAGCAGCATGTAACGTATTGGTAGCAATGGCATACTGATGATAATACTGATAATCTGACGGAAGGAAGCACTGGTGGGGCTTAATTTCGAGCAGGCGAGCTGAGATACCGACGTTGGAAAAGAGTGAACATGAATATCATGATGTTGAAATAAAAAAGTTCACCGAAGCCCGATGAAGCAGTTGAATGCATAACACAAAGTGTCTTTAGAAGGATATAGACTTATGAAGTGTCACAAAAAGTGATTTCATAAAAGGATATCGAGCGAGCGCCGCTCTCAGCCGAACAAACAGCGAAACAATTTTAAACTGAGGCTCGCTGCGTCTTGTTATCGCGTTACGTTTTTGTCACCGGCCACCGCCTCAACTTACGGACTGCAACAAAGACGAGCTGTTTTATAAATGTCATATCGATCGTCGGAGGGTCTCAGCTGATAACGAAGCATGTCGACTAGGTGAAAACATGCTCCTTTATTGTCTGCGGCACGCACGAGGTAATAGGCGAGCAATGGAGACAAATTGACATATTTGGCGTGAGCCGGGTCTGGTCTATATCGGCCCTCCTTATCACGTCTGTGGTGACCATCAGAGCTAGACAAATGATACCGATCTAATTGTGGGCCGGCAGGCGTCTGACCTCACGCATGTGCGCACACCCCACAAGAGGATGACTTCTACTGACCCTGACCTGGATAGCCTCTGCTGACTTTAGTGACCTCTCTCTACTGAATTCTACTCGCCTTTTCCGACAACCGCCTTCTCCTCATCCCATTTACTCTCCAATGACCTTTATTGACCCTCCCCACTGACCCTAGTGACCTCTTCTGACCTAGGTTGACCCCACTTCCCCACACTGACCTCTGACGACCCTTGATGGTCCCGTTTTACTGACCTGGTGCCACGCCGTCCACCAGAGCGCCGATCGCCTTTCCGTCTCTCCAGTCTGAGGTGAAGTTTTTCACAGGCAGACCGGGCATCTTGGAGCCGACCCAGTTCATCAGCCTGAGGGAAGCATACATACGGTTATACACAGAGATGTTATCAACGAAAGTGTGACGGGAACAGGCGGTGACCAATATTTAAGTTTCGACAAGGTTGTAATTGACTGAATTGCCAAAACAGATTCATGAGCGTGAGTAACTTTTCTATAATTCATTCACCAAAAGAAAATAGCCTAACAAAATAACAAGAGCGTATAAATTCACAAAACCTCTGAAAGCGTCTTAGTGTCATATTTATAAATCAAAAATAAATCTTTGGAAATTCAGAACCGTAATAATTGCAAATACTCAGACCGCAAAACGGGTCCGATACCTAATCTGACTTGGAGAAGACTTGTGGTCTAGTGCACCCTCTTGACTTCGGATAGAGTTTGACCACGTCTAGTAAATACACTGGACTATTTCATCCCACCAAACTGGGTGCGGGTCACACCGAGCCCCGGTCCGCCTAACCCCACCTCAGCGCACCTGACTCTGGGCGCGGGCTCGGGCCGATCGTCGGCCTCGTCCAGACCGTTGTCGCCCTCCCACATAGGGATGGAGATGCTGTAGTGCAGGATCAGCGTCCATATCAGACCCAGGATCAGCTTCAGCTGACAGTCCACTATGTGGGTCGAATCTGTAGGTTAAAGACGGGGAAACACAGATTAACATCAATATTCAATCGACATGATAAAATATTCTGTTGTACGCATACATGAGTAATAGGGGACACCGCTGTAAGCAAACTATGCATAAGATGAGTACTGAGTAGCAATTACAGCCTTATCTCACAACGGCCGATTCCCATAGTCAATAGTCATATCCATTGTCATAGTAGCTATAAGACGCACAAAAATGTTTGCATGTAGATTGTAGGTGTACTTGTATGGTGAATTATAATGAAAACAGAAAATAAAAAATAGTCATACTGTCATACTGTCACATGTCCCCAGTCATGACCACTCGTCATCATGTAACAAAGACACTTATTCAGCCTCCCGAGCCGGACAGTCACCACACTGCACGTCACGTCTTATGACCACGGAGCAGCCACTGATCTCAGCACTCCAAACGAACGTGGCCGGGGAAGTAGCTGAGTCAACAGGACGGCAGAGTCTGAATCTACCGAGTCACGACGGCCAGGAGAGGCCTCCCTGACGGGACGAGCAGTGGTAAAATGCAAATCGCGATAAAGTGGGCTCACTTATGAGGGTCTTCAAGTCAGCGTGTGTGTAAACTTTATGGAGAAGTTAAGTCAATGGAGAAAACTAGGCTCATTGTTTGATGTACCTAATGCTTTCAATCAGCTAAGCGAGGATTCATATGTAGACGAAATAGGAGTTTAAAATGCATTTGAACTTTGAAGTGTTCTTCAGTTGTCATATCCCGGCGATTTAACAATCATTGGTGATTTATCGGACTTTGCGAAAAAAAAGTTTAATTTATCATTAACTCCAACGGTAGCAGGTGCGACCGGCGATACCATAATAAAATGCATCGCACGGGTTCACGCCACTTGATTGTATCATTCCACACCTACTCATTTACCCAGTAATCACCTTGACAAGCAACACTTGACTGTTAGCACATCACAAATCATCCTTGACGTGGAATTCTACCCATGTATTGCCACCAGTCTATCTGCCAGGGCTGTACAAACAAATGGTGATTAATGTCCGCCCAGTGATCGATTAGTATTTGTGCTCGAAACGATCACTGTCACATCAAAGTTCCTCGCGTGTCTGCCTAAGTGTTTTCCAGATTGTGTCTGCTGCGGTTCCGGCTGATTTTTATCAGTTATTATTCCGCAGACGTGTCCAGCGTCGCTGCGATATAGAAGACCACGAACCTTTTCATTTCCTGAAGCACTCTCATTCGTTTTAGACCCTGTTTCAACGGTCTGCTGGATTGCACTGCCGTGGGACTCTTGCAGGGGATTTCCTATAGTGCTTCCACCCAGAGACAGAGACTAGAGATGTCTGCCACGTCGTCCCAAGTGGCTGTTTCCTGGTGATTCTCCCCGCTCCTGTCCCGAGGGGGCGTTATCAATCGGCCAGCTCAATTGGCCAAACCATTTGTCTTCATCCATTTCATCTGGAAGGCCTGGTCGACTGTAGGTTTTATGGCTGTAAGCAGGGATGCGGAGCCGGAGCCGGAGTCGGAGCCGGAGCCGCCGGAGCCGGCATATTTTGCCCGGAGCCGGAGCCGGAGCCGGAGCCGTGAAATGATATAGCCCGGAGCCGGAGCCGGAGCCGGAGCCGCCAAAAAGGGGGCGACTCCGGCTCCTTTTTATTTTTGAAGAGGAAAAAAAATAATTGGCTTAGTTCGCTTTGACAGTACAAGGCAGTAAAACATATGGTAAGTACGTCATGGGCCATCAAGTGAATGAAAAAAGCCGAATATCCCCAGTATCCCACAGTACGCGATCAACTTCCTGTCTGCTCCTCCCCCTCCCCCCCCCCCCCCACGTCTACTGCATCCCCAGAACATGAGGACCGGTCATCAGGTGACGGCCATTGTTTTGAAGCCAGTGCAGTGGACTGCGACTCCCAGCACCGTCTCTTCCCCCCCCCCCTCCCCCCAATGCAGCCGAGACGGGTGTCAGCTTACGATGGTTCAGTGAACTCTGATTCGCGGCGACTGCGTTTCCAATGCCATCGCTTCCTAGTCCTTTGTTCTGCCAGTTCTCTCCGAGGTGCGTTTGCGCGGGGACGCGGTGAGCCGGTCATGGCAAAGAGTAACGCGTATAACCAATCCATTTTTTCTTCCACCCGTATTTAATTGATTGCATAGGGGATGTACTGAGTCGGAGCCGGAGCCGCCGGAGCCGGAGCCGCCGGAGCCGGACCATTTTACTCGGAGCCGGAGCCGGAGCCGGAGCCGCCATAACATTTTACCCGGAGCCGGAGCCGGAGCCGGAGCCGATTTTTTCTCCGGAGCCGGAGCCGGAGCCGGAGCCGTCTGAAATTTCCACGGCTCCGCATCCCTGGCTGTAAGTTGTCGCGGCCAATATTCATCAAGATGATATGTTCTAAGGAGGGGTTTAACCCGCGCCCTGCTGGGGGGGGGGGGTGTTTGAACACCCCCCCCCCCCTTGTGGTTTTTCGCGAATATCTCAAAAACAGCGGCGCTCCGCGCCGCCGTTTTTGGTACACCTTATCATACATCAATTCTACACATGTTGTGAAAATTTCAGACCAAGGTCATTCAAGGTCAGGTCACCAGGTCACTTGAAGTGACCTCACCTCATAAAAAGTTTCAATGTCTGTCATAGCTACAACGAGTGACCGATTGCTTTGAAACTTTCAGCGATTGCTAAGAGCAATAGCATGTACAAAATGTATATCTCAGAATTTTGATATCGATGACCTAAGGTCAGGTCAATTTTGCGACCTCCCCATTATAAGTCAATGGGAGAAAATTGAAATGCACCTCTTTTGGACGAAAGACATTATAAACACTCCCAAACACTGAATTACAAGTGGTTTAGACACACTGAACATGAAAATGGTGTCCGTGACCCCTGTTTATGCCCTGAGGTCATCTTAGGTCACGAATGGTATCTAACAGTTTTTCGCAAATAACTTTTGATAGAGGCATGCTAGAGCGATGAAAACGCCTTAGATGTGTTCAGCTCAACGATACGGATCGACTGATATGCAACATGACCCTTTCCGGTCAGGTCATGACCTTGACCTGAGGTCAAATTTTCAAGTTGACCTTTCAAGGTCAAGTTATAGTTCATTCGATGTGTCTTGACGAGAGGAACACGATGCCGGTAAAAGTAAGCTCGTACAAGGCTTGGGTCAAAAGTTATTGCAGAAAAACTGTTTCCGAAAAAATCGGCTATTTTTGCAGTTTTTGCCCCCTGCAGGCAAAACCGTTGAGGTTAGGTCAAATCTGAGAACATTACTCAGTAAGGGCGTTAATAGGGCTATCGAATGCGCTTTGCCGCGGCGCTGTAGCTCTATTGGTTCCCGAGTTATGCGTTGGCTTCTTGGAAATTGTCGACATTCGACCTGGAAATCGGCGAAATTTTGCCTTCAATGACCTCTGGTGACCTGACCTTTGACCTGACCAAAAAATTGACCGAAGTGATTTCCTCATTATTTTTGGCGTTCTTTCGAACGCCGCCTTCCGCGTATCGCTACGTGGCCCAGGAGCCGAGTTAGAAGGGGGGGGTGTTCAAACACCCCCCCCCCCCCAGCAGGGCGCGGGTTAATAGGGGGTCAATGTGGTTCGGTCACAATGGCGTGACAAGGAGATCCTTTGAAGATATGAGACGTTACGGAAGATAGTCGCCATTTCGGGACTCACTTCGGCGGCACAATTGAGAGCTTCACTGCGGTGAACCTGTTCTGGGTGAGCTTTGTTGGCGTGTTCGATAAGAAGGGGCTACCGAGCATTCATTTTTAATTGACGATTCACCACAAGGTCTAACTCCAGCGCGCTGAATAAATGATAAGTCTGCGAGTTGGCTGGCTGGCTCGCTGAGAGGATAGCTCACAGACCTTCGTCCGGTCCGTCAGAACTCGAGTGTAATGTTCAGTGAGTGGGGAGTCCCGCAGTGACGACTGTATTCCACGGTGAGTAAACGCCTGCTACCTGACTGAGCTGTGTTAGCTCTTGCCACTCTTAGGACATTTCAGCACCGCTGCACACTGCCACAGTACTCGCCGCCATTCACAGGCATCGCGACGGCCAGACTTCTCTGCTGCATCGAAGCTGAAGACAGGGGGTATTGGAAGTTTATAGTCTTGTAAGATGCAGTGTCTCCTGCTCTGGATACTGTAACGAACGTCCTGAGTTGGTGGCTCTGGCTATGGGGTCAATAACCAATAACCATGCTTAAGGAAAGCTGTCTTGTCAGACAATCCGTTTCTCATCATTCTCACCGTAGTAACACAGGACATATCTGCCCACCGTAATAAATGCTCCCAGAGCACCCCGGTGCCCAGCGTGGTGCATACCGTATGACCCCCGCTGCGTCTCCTCAGGACACAGTGCGGTGGTATACCTACAGGTGGTGAGTGCTGGGACCGAAATCTCGGTGCGGCCGACCGTTCGCACGAGCGACAGGTGGTGGCACTGGTAACGGGAAGGCGTCACTTCCTGTTGACCGTGTGGAGTCCAACGGGAACCAAACACGCCGAAAAGGGGACAGTACAGGACGTCATGCATCAATTTTATCAGCATTTAAAATCGTGGAGGAAAGGACAGCAACCGCCGGCTATACTATACGCCTGTTATTATTTGGACATTTGGCGACCAAGGATGTCGCGAACTGCCCAATAGTGGCCCTAGAGTCGTTATTTTCTACAAAGGATTAAACGATTGGAAGTCTAATTAGCAAATATAGATATTGATTGAGAGTGACAGGTAATGAACTCGACGCTGTAGAGCTTGGCGTATGCGACCACTAACGGTTTACACCACCCAAAGTCACTCAGTCTGCTGGCGGATGAAATGCTCTAGTATTCAGCTGTGGTTCGACCTCGCTGTCGACCCGACCCTAATCCAATACAAGGACATGCCCGCCTTGGTTATATCAAATATTGGAATTGGGCTCCGCATGTCGATTCAATACCATCTCGCCGCCACAGCCTCGCTCCGCTGTAGGAATATATGTGGGGCGGTGTATAACGTCCGGACGTGGCTGTCGCATGCATGACACGTATGTCGACATATGGCATGTTCAGCTATCGTAATGCTGCTGATGTCGCCAAGTGGAGCTGTTTGTGGAACGATGCAACCGCATGGGCAAGGCTGTAACTGTTAGCTAGGGCTATTAACAAAATAGAATAAAATGCAACACTTTAATCAGATTAACCCTCGCACCGACGGAGGGGGCGGATATCCGCCCCCCCCCCCTGAGGTTTTTCGCGAATAGCGGGAAAACCGCGGCGCGTAGCGCCGCGAAATTTGGTATGACTATAACCTCATGAATTTTACACATGGTGTGCAAGTTTGAACCTCCTACCTTTTAAGGTCAGGTCACCAGGTCACTTTGAATGACCCAACCTCAAGTCACTTTTTTGCAACTTTGTCACCGTGCCAGAGCTACAGTAGATGTCGGAGACCTTTGAAAGTCGCAGGATATTATTAGGTCATTAGTAGCTACAATTTGTATATCTCGGAATTTTGATATCGGTGACCTAAGGTCAGGTCAATTTCGCGACCTCCCCATTATAAGTCAATGGGGGAAAAATCAACTCCCTGTTTTTACCACTAAAACGGGTCGGAATGGCCCCATATACCATACATGACTTCATATACGATCAACCTTCACTACCTTGAGGTCTGTTTTGCTGTTGGGCAGCTGTGAGGTCATGTGACGTCATCAAATGTCACCAAAGGTTTTTGGCCAATAACTCCGTACAGGAACAAGATACAGACGCGTGGATGGTCTCATTGTATTCAGCTCGTCAAGACGCATCGAATGATATACATGATGACCTCGAGGTCACGTGACCTGAGGTCAACCTTTGACCTTGACCTTTCGAGGTCAATATATATATATATATATATATATATATATATATATATATATATATATATATATATATATATATATATATATATATATCATTCGATGCGGATTGACGAGAGGATCACGATGATGCCCTTAGTTTGTTCCTATCTTGACTAATTCGAAAGTTATTCGAGAAAAACTCTCTCCATATCTAGCGCCGCCATTTTGACTTTTTCGACCCCTGTGACGTCATCTTTGACCTGACCTGAAAATGACCTTGTAAAAATTGTAGATCTTGGCCGTGCGTATCCGATGCCGTTTACCGCTTGTCGCTATCTTGCTTCGTTCTCGAGATCTCAGGGGGGGCGGTCATCCGCCCCCCCCCCCCGCCGGTGCGAAGTTGGCGCAGACCCCCGTCGGTGCGCGGGTTAAAAGCTATAGCAGCACTAGCAAATAGTGACACGGTCACCGTCTTTGCACAAATTTTATTGGAAACAGCACATATTTATGCCTGAATCCCATTGTAGCTCCCTTTAAAAACAACATCCGTCTTTGCTTCCTTTGTGAGTTTCTCCGAGACCCGGAAGCTTGTCTGACTGGAGCAGGGCACAAAGACTGAGAGAGCACACCTGACTACCCGCCCGTCGTCGAACAGGGTCAGAGCAGCCGTCCCGTGCCGCTGAGACGGCGACTTGCCAACTATGACTGCGCCGCACCCCACCGGCGGCGACATTCACGGAATGTGCTGCTCTCTCTGTCCACCACAAACGGCTACCCGCGTCCAGGATTGGAGGTAGAGCCAGGGGACTTCAGGAGAACCAAGAGGCGTCCTTCTCAACCGTTGAGATCGTCTGACGTTCAGAACCGGCACTGTCTTTTGATATCGACATTCGATGCTGTTTGTCTTTCGGTGTGTGTTCGACTTTTAATGACAGGGACAATCAAACCGCATGCTGTCTCGTCTTCATCGGACAAATATTGCCCGTTCAGTTTAGTAGGCTCTGTCTGCTCGTTCGTTCCATTCACCCAGACTGCTGAGTGCTGACCTGTCTTTCCCAGTCCGCAGTCGCCAGTCTGCAGTCTGTCTGCTGACCTATCTATCTCAGCCGCCAGTCAGTAGTTCCCAGTCAGCGCTGACTGATCTGTCTGTCAGTAAATCACATCAGTCAGTAGCGCCATCGGATCCCCCGCAGGCGCAACACGAAACTCCAATAGATCGCCGTCGGGTCGGGTAGCGGTTCGCAGAGTTTGCAGCAATCTCCCTCCCCTCCCCTCCCCTAACCTCCCCTCCTGTAACGTCAGGAGAGGGCTGTAACGTCAACCAATGGGGTGCGGACAGTTTATGGGGCTTCTATAGACCCCATAACGCCGGTGCTTCACACACTGTTTGATCAGACCAACAGAGATTTTAGGAGGTCTTAATCTGCGCATAACGTGAATGGTTGGGTCACCACACAATTGTTCTACAGCCTTGACCAATCGCCATACCTTTACATCGAATAGAGTGCGTATGGCTGGTTTCAGCAAATGTATTGGTAAATAGTGAAGAGTTTGAAGGCGTAACATCAATATTTATCATAACATTGATGTTGCATCGCGTCGGCTTGGGTCGATACGGGTAATCGAGGACAGAAAACGCTGTTTTGACTTTTGAGTCGTTGCATTGACGAAGAGCTAAAGCACAAGAGTTTATATACCTGAATATGCTCCACTGCTCACTGCCAGTCACAATCACGGTTTCCACCACAGTCATAGTCAGGTCAAGTCACAGTCTCAGTCACCACCGTTCGCCATCGCATTCACCACGATTCACCACCAGTCTGCGGTGACCGCAGCTGACCGCTGGTGTTGTTGGCCTTTTTTGCCGGCGGGACGTGACTGCTCTGGGCTCACGTCTGGAGTGTGGTCACTCCAGTGGGGGAACGTGTGAGCCACAACCACCTCCCATCGCTGAAGGGTCACCTCCCGGGTCTAGTTACAGTGGCCTGAGAACAACAAACGGACCGAACACGGACACGGAATGGATACGGAACGGACAATTAGACGGAACAGAAACGAAACGAAAGCGAAACGGAAACGGACATGGAACGGTCACGGAAAGGACATGGAACGGACACGGAACGGACACGGAACGGACACGGAACGGACACGGAACGGACACGGAACGGACACGGAACGGACACGGAACGGACACGGAACGGACACGTAAAGGAAGTGAAACGGAAAGGAAACGGAAACGAAACGGAAAGGAAACGGAAACGAAACGGAAACAAAACGAAAGCGAAGCGGAAACCGATACAGAACGGACACGGAACGGACACGGAACGGGCTGCCAGAATAAGAAACGGATACGAACTCCGATATTTCCTCGCTCGCCCATCACATCTTACAACGGCCATTGCAGCACATGACAGGTACCGTTTCATTTCGCGACACCCCTTCCCTCGGCTGACCTAGCACCCTAGTCTCTCTTTACGTCCCCAGCTCCCTCGCTGTATTTCACTCCACCCGCAGGACGCCCTCCTCTCTCCCCTCCCCGCTCTGTCACGCGTGACATGTCCCGTGTCCCGCCGAGGTCATCTGGGGGCGGACAGTTGCAAAACAAACACTGTCCGCCGGCGGACGCATAGTGCCGGCATTCAATCACAGCTGTGCACCCTAAAACGGCCGCCGGGACGCACCGGAAGCCCGACACGCGTGGCGTTGGTGACAGACGGCAGTTGACACTGACACTGACAGCAGTGAATGACAGTGATAGTGACAGTGGCATCAATTGCGTCAGCTCAGTAACAAACAGAAGCAGCGACAGTAGCGGCAACAAAAATGTAGAAGCAGCGACAGAAGAAGCAGACAAGACAGGCAGAAACAGCACCAGTCGCAGAGATGAAATTAATCACCAATCGCTATCCAACCAATTCTTATAGTGGCAACATATAATTGTCGGTTACGTTCTGAGTTCATTATAGACCCATGCAGTTTGATCCCACGTGCTTCGTTACGTGACCCGTAACACAGGAATATCACGGCCATCTCTGCACTGCCGTGACGCTGTGACGGTCCCGATGTCACGTGGTTGGTGTGACGGGTAGCGCCACGCTCTCCTACCCCGCGGAAGGGGATGGGCACCTGCAGTCTGCAGGATCTGAATGGCACGGGACCGGTGGAATGCCGAAACCTGTAGCCCGGACTCGGAGCTGCACTTATTTATGAAAGCGCTCGGTGGCTGGTAGTGAACGCGTCAGTAGCGATGTTATAATGCCCGCATTGGTTCAATGACCGAAATTTTATTTCCAATAACAGTGGCAATCTCGCCAAAAACGTCCAAACTCCGACAAATATATAAATATGAACTATATACTGTAAAATTATCCTACCATCCATGCATTTTCCGGCCCATTAATTCGCAACGTACGAGTAGGTATATCCACCAGATAAAGGTCTAATTTCGGTTTAACCAGTTCCTGAAGCCTTGCACGTTTATCACCGGCCAGAAATATCGGCTGACCGCGTACCTACTGCGGTGCAAAGTGGCTATAACCGCTGCTGTACGGCCCTCTGGCAAGCGTGATAACTCATTAATTCTGCAGACGAGTTTCATGAGGGAGGACGAAGCTTAGGTCCAGTGAGGCAGGATATGTCTTCACTGAACAAGCTCAAATTCCCACACCCAGAGTTGCGAGCATGGAAGTCAGCTGACTGCTGAGTGACCTGCACAGTGCACAGACCTGACCCGACCCAACTTGACAGTGCAATCTGACCCGGCAAAATTGACAGGACCAGACTCGATCTGAGGAAGCTGCTGGGAACGAAGACTGCCGATTAATCTTCGAACATCAGCATTCGAATCCACAGTATCGATGCGATGGTGGAGAGAAGAAGCGTGTTCAGGGGAGAAGCAATGAGGAGACGTGACTGAGAGACGAGGAGACCCGCTCGGGAGACACACACACTGCGGGGAGACACGCCACGCTCGGTCGATGGGGAACACGCGTGACTCTCAGAAAATGACACGTCGACCTGTCACGCACTAGGGGCCGGCGCCCGGGAAATATACGCCGGGTCAGAGACGGGTCCGGTGATGGGAGACAATCCAGTATGATGACGTGATAGGTGACAGAGACTGGAATGATGTCGCGTAAGCTGAGAGGCGAGATCGTCTACTGGACCAGGAATGTCATTTTGAGGGAATCCGAGGTGACGAAAAAGGCACCGGTATTTAGCCAAGGCATGTGATAGGTAATCTAGCATCACAGCGTCAGTGCTAAGTAATAAGTTCGTCATCTCCGCTAGGTCAAGATACAGGCGAGACCAATTGACACGTCCCTCGTCACCCGGCTATTGTCTCGTCTCGCGTTTTCTCGTCCCGTTCCCCGTCTCGTCCTGTCCAGTGTCAACTCACGTCCTGTCCCTCTGACTGCCATCCCTCCCATAATGTCCCAGCCTACCCTATTCCATCACGTCCCAACTCGTCCCATCAGTGCGGTACTCACCGATGTTGACGATCTTGATGTGTTCGTCCCTCTCGAGGAATCGCAGCGCCACGGACACATTCTCCAGTTTCTGCGAGCGGAACGTGGGCTGCCGGCTGTGCCGCGGCATTCGCTTTCCACTGAGCTCCTCGATCAGCGCGATCAGGTTGAGTCCATCCTGCAGGTCCGTCTCCAGCGAGTTGATCCGACGGTTGCGCGGCTTCAGGTGCTCGTTGGCCCAGCGGGTGAAGGTGTTCTGCTGGATACGCTTCCACTGGGCATCGTCAGCGAGATCGCGCTCCTCGGCCAGCATGGCGTCCTCGTGCGGCGGTCCCGCTGACCGCGGCGCGCTGCCACTGGCAGTCGCCGCCGGCGACGGTACTGCCGAGCCCATGGTGGCTACTAGTGCGCCGCCTGGCGGAACAGCTCTGGAACTAGCGCCGTCCCTGCAACGCGGCGAAACGAGGCATGTAAACGGGCAGTTCATTAGACGGTCATCGCGCATTGGCGTGAGATGGCCGGTGCAGTGAAATAAATACCATTACAGTCGGAAATAATAATTAAAGTTAAATACCTACGAAATAAAAATAAATTATTTAATTCACTGCTGCGTTGATATGACACGCGATTATGTGATGGACAAAAGCACAAAAAAAATCGAAAGTCAAGTCTCTTCATAAACTGTGTACACTTAGAACTTAAAGGAACCCTAGAAACAACCATGCACTTGATGTAGAACAACATTAAAAAAGGACTTTAATTGTCTATTTCGGCCGAAAAGTCATAAATAGCCGTTTTCGCGACGGTCATCTGGTACACATTTGGTGCAGATTAGCTGCCGATTTGCTGCAGATTTGGCCAAATTATATTCAGTGGATTTCTTAAAAGTTATCAATTTGGGCTGCACAAATGCTTCTATACCTCATTTTTCAAATTATCAGACATTATTTTCTATTAAAACACTAAAATAAGTTCATGATACGACTACGAGGATAATTTATTGTTACAGAGATTTAGTGCAGATTTGGTCATATTAGGTGCATTCGCCAGATAACCCGTCGTGAAAACGGCTAATATAGGTAAACAAATCAAATAAATAAAAATTGCACTGAGACAGGGACCCAGTTGCATCAATAGGTAATAGGTATAATGAAAAGGGGCACCATCCCCATCATTAGCTGCAAGGGGAGCGGAGAGGGGCAGATAAGCCGCCGCAGGACTTTCCCTGCGTACGCTAAACGGACATCGCTGACACCGGCTGGGGGGGGGGGGGGTGGAGCGGTGGCAATGTATCCATGTCATTGTAGCACGTGCTCGCTAGAGCACGTGCGGAAATCAAACGTGCTCACATAATGCTAACTACCATGTGTCCACAGAGGCGGGATGGATTAGCCGTAGCGAGCGTCTGATGCTGGTGCTCTGTTGGTAAACAAACGTTCGTTACACGTAAGGCCAAAGGCCCTGTGGCAAGGCAATAGAGGCCAGTCATAAGGACACCTTTGAACCTACGGAGAAAGAGGGGAAGTGACCATCACCCGCCCATATCCAACTCATTCTTCGTAAATTTCCCGATGTTATAAACATAGTTGCTCGGAATTCATTCGTTATGGTTTTCATCGTTTCGCAGCCTCTGGTTGTAAAGCAGTGCTCTGAACCGCGCCGCAGTAATATGCATGGAAAATGGACGATTTGTTTTCATAACCGACACATTCATCACGTCCACACACCTACCTGTCTCAGAAGACCAGCAACATCTTCATTCGGTCGTCCGTGGTGGGGGAAATCCTGTTATTCACAGCTCCTCCGCTAGAAACACGACCGTCTTAAAATTCACAACTCTTCCACAGCTCCACACAGCGCCCACAGCTCAATGGTTAGCTATCCAGCCGTCTCTAGATCTCATGACTCAGCGAAACTCCCAGCTCGGTGGCTGACTCGCCAATCGTTTCCAAATTCTACTCGCTGACGCTCACAACTCCCGGGCTGGTTCTCTTTCAGCCTCCTCCCGACAACTGTACGCTCACTGGCTCTGGATCACTTCCAGACTTCCCACAACTGAGTACGTAGCAGCGGCTGGTCTCCACCCCTCCACCTGACCCGGTCACCACACGACACACCCCCTCCGTGCCGGGCCCGACCCGCACCTGGCCCGTACTGGCCCACTCGGAGCAGCGACGGCGCCGACGGCCGTCGGCGGCGGAACGTCGGCCCACTGTCGGCCGGCGCCCGTACTAATTATAGCGTCCGACGGGGATACAGACCTCACCCCCCCCCCCTCCCTCGGTGGTTCTGCCCCGCCCCCAACCCACGAGAACCGCAGGCCACCGCGCAGAGATACACAGTCGAGTCGTGACTTTGTAACGGAGTGATGAGGGTTTAAACGGAAACGGTGGACGCGACTCGCCGCGGGCTAACGAGCTGTTATCCTGCTAAGGAGTTACGGCTAATGGAAAACACGCGGCATGACAGCTGTAGAAGTAAGGTGCACATAATGTCTGGACATTCTGTGCCAGTAGCATACCAAGGCGGTATGCCGGCTAGAGGATGACTTCGTTGAACGGTCAGCGACCTTGAGCGTGACAGTCGTGCCTGACGACGGAGCTGTCACGAAGGGGCCGGTCTGCGCCCCACCCCGGCCCTCTGCAGGCTCACTGTCAATAGAATCAGTCAGACGTCTCTCCCCATCTCTATTCTCTCCTCACGGGTGCCGGTGCTTCTGAACAATTGAACATTATAAGTGCTGCCGTATCATCCTATACAGTGCCATGACATCCCATTGGAGAATTATATTGCCCGCTCGAAGCAATCTTTCAAGTCTTTGATGTAATATCTGTATTTCTCGGTTCCGTCTTTCATAGCCTGTTCTATCCCAGCATTGTGCTTGCATCTGTTTGACCTAGCTGTATCTCACCCTGTTTCCGTCCACCCCACCCCTCCCCTCGTACCCCTTCGTCAACCGAGCGCGATATCACAATCAGCCCCCTCCCCGCACCCCTGCCCCCGCCCCCTGACCTCTACCGTCGAGGAGCTGCGGCACGCAAAGCACGCTCAGTGGTGTCCGTCAGGGCACGCCACACGATTCATAAAGCACTCGGCTAACATCGCCCCACCACAACCAAGCCGTTCTCGGGAACAACTAGCTCAAAGTGGTTGGAGACGGTGTTTAGTCGTAGAAATACAAGCAATATTCGTAAGTAGCTGACCAGAATAATATGAAGAGTAAGACACGTAGGTATCTACTTAAATTGGTTTCATTTATTTCTTACCTATGCCATTGGACGGCAGCTTCCGTTATATATTATCAAGAAGCTACATGCTGCATTTATTGCCAGATATAGATGGATATTTGTGTGCCAGCTTGAACATTTTTTTATATTCCGGTCGTCATCATCAGCCTACATTCACATAATAAATACGACTCCTGTCCTCCTCACCATTGTGTACAACGTAATCCAATTCACTAATTATTTACTTCCGGCGTGCGGTCAGTTGCTCTTTTCGGCCAGCATGTAGCCGCAGAAGAAGCGGAGTTTCTTGTCGCACGGCACCGGGCGCCAGCTCTTCCTGCGCGTCGAGAAGGCGGCGCAGAGCTGCGGCTCGTCCCCCATTGCCTGTGCCGCCGCTTCTGCCGCCGTTTCTTCATCGACCTCGGGCCCGGTGCCCTCCTCCCAGACCTGGAACTCCAGCGGGCTGCCGTCGGCCCAGCCCCAGAACGCCTCGCCTGCCTCGATCTCGCCGCTAAGACCGATCCAGACCTGGTCCTGGCCGGCCCGCTTGGCCCGCAGCAGCAGCTGGGACATCTGGCGGAGGATCGGAGAACTAGGTTACGATTGTGCGACAGCCGACAGCGTTTACAACAGATCAACTTTGTAATAACAATGCAACAGGTGAACTTTCACTGGAGATAAAGGAATGCATAAAATGTTTCAATTAATAACAATTTATTAATGATTCATCTAGAACACCCCGAAATTTCTGGAATTATGCAAACCAAAAGAAAATTAAAACGTAAACCAAAATATCATGCATCGTAGCCATGTGAGCCCTCTATCAATGAAGGGTGCAAGCAAAATGCATGAGAATAGTCATAGCCTCCTGCCTAACCCTCCATCCCCCGTTCGCTACCTGAAACACGTCTGTGACGGAGGCTAGCGCTGCGCCGGCCTGGGCGTCCTCGCAGTGGCGCTGCGCCGCCTCCCAGCCGAGCACGGCCGGCACGTACATCAGACACTGGTGGCCGTCGTGCCGCCAGCCGCTCGGGCAGCTGTCGCGCCGCACCTCCGCCTCAGTCTCCAGCTCGTAGGTCTGCAGCGGCCAGCCGCGCACGGCCGCCGCCGCGCCGCCGGCCGGCCAGAGAGCAGCGGCAGCTGATAGCAGCGCCACCACGGCGGGCAGACGGCTGCTCACGCTGACACCTGCCGGTGAACGGGGGAAGCTTCAGTTCATGCACAGAACGGGTCCAAAGAGAGGTGGCGTGCTAGCCGTCATGTTCTATCTTTCTGAAGGACATCACAATTCACAATCACGACCGTGTTACATGTTTGTAAACTTGTAAACGAAGAGAAGAAGTACATTGACAAGCAGCCCACATTCATGGCTAAAAAGACCTGGAAGCTTGAAACATACACAAACGGACAGATCGAAGAAAAACCGCAGGACTTACGAGTGACCCAGGATTACAAATTGCACAGCTTCGAAGCAAAATGTGAGCCCTGCATATCTTGAGCTTGCAAGCCATTAAGCTGCTCCATTCGCTAATTTTCGTATTAGGACCTGTCAACGACTCTGTTACGACTAGCGACTGAAAGGATATCGGAGTCTGACTTTACGACGGGTACTGAAAGCTGTCAATGGGTAATACTAGGGTGACCCGCGTGCTCCGCAACGCGAAAAGGGGTATTTTCGATCGGCGGGTGTTTGGTTGTTCTTGTGTCGGTTGGGTTATCTATCCATTTCGGTCGATTGCTTTTTGACGGCTAAACGTTTTGGTTTGGAAAAAATATCCACCGCATCGAGGTGCCCGTGTCTGATAAGCATGCTTTCCACTTCAGAATTTGTCAAATGTGCTTTATAATTTAGGCGCGTAGTTTTATGACAAATTAAAGGCGTAGATAATTTTCACTAAAAATCGTTTTGCAGAGGTTTGAAACATTTATATTTTTAAGAATACTGTTGCTTGTCATGCAAACGTGATGATTCGATCTTGGAGAGAATTGAATGCTCTTTCCAATGATAGCATTTTCAATTGTCAAACATATCAGGTTAAGCAGCAAAATCCGTGTAATTATTTAGTGGCACATTTTGGACAAATACCATTTAATTCAGCGATTTTTTCCACATTGTTTTTGATCAATTAGCTTTTCACAATTTTTCCATGAGAGACAGTACATTTTTATTGCTAATAGGCGCTGTTTCAACTCATTCCGTCTGACGATCACCTGAACTTAATATAAATTCCAAAATCCGTCCAAAACGTCCATTTTTCAAAAGAAAGTGTCCTCCCCGGTGCACGTGGCGCGTGCCAACCCCTGCACCGCACACCATTCGATAGCCCGTTCGATTCTCTACACGATGCTCTTTTCCCCGTACCGGTCGGGCCCACGGTTACCGAGATATTGCACCGGGACCGGACCCGTGTCGGGCAAATTTGGCTGTTTTCGCCCGTTTTTGCCAGCCGATTAATACATGTAAAGTCTATGACGCGAATTTGCACTTTTTGGGCACGCGCCACGCGCTCGCTATCGATCCGATCGAGCTGAGACCCATCAAAGGCACGTTGTCCATCCTTGTTCTATGAGTTGCGCAAACTTCAGCGCGGTAGGTGCAGTGCAACGGTGTGACCTGTAACCCGCGCTACGTAGCACCATGTCGCGACCTTCGTAATAGACAGAAACTACGTCACCACAAATAGTAATATAGATTCAGCCCGAGCATCTCACCTGAGACGAGTTCCATGTTAGTGACGCGCGCTGTGGCTGAGGTACCGTGCTGCTCTGCCGAGGTTTCCACCGCGAGTGACGGTACCTCTGTGACGTGCCGGTCCCGTCACAGGGACCGCCCGGGACCGGTGGGAACAGACCACCTGACGTCCCGGCGCTCTGAGGTCCCCTGGCCCGGTCTGATCCGGCCCGGCCTAACATGGTTCGACCTGACATGGTCCGATCGAACCATCGAACTGAAGGTAGGGAGCTGAAACCTCCGATTGTCAGCGACTATGATTTGGCTCTCGTCCTTTTTTTTTCTTCGGTCGTCTCTCTCTCTCTCTCTCTCTCTCTCTCTCTCTCTCTCTCTCTCTCTCTCTCTCTCTCTCTCTCTCTCCCTCCCATCCTCCCTCTCTCTTTTCCCTTCCATACACGTCTTGTTGACCGCTTACCCAGTCGTGATGTTTCACTGGCTGTAGTCTTTACAATATGGTCATCACTCGGAGGTGGGCCATGACGTCTGGCTGTAGATTTTTGGCTCGGCGTGTGGTGACAGGGAAGCGAGGCAGTCAGCAACCTTATCAAACTGTGCGTGTCATTTTCCCACAGACATATCCGGGCGGCACGCCGAGCAAATCTTACGGTAATTGTACGGCTCGTGAACGTTTCTATTATTTCTGTATTTAAAATAAGGTACAAAATTGTGTTGAGTGCTTTAAAACTGACAGTAGACACCCATGGCATCCCATCAAGTCAGTCCATTCAACCACTCCTAGATATAAAGCCGGAGCAAGAGGGTAACAAAACCACATCATCAATGAAAACCCCACCAGCCATAAAATGAACACAAAGTAACATAGTATGGCGATCGCGTGTATTTGATAATATTATGCACCCAATATGCACTGACAAAAAGTGTGTAAAAAACACCTAAACGAGCAAGAATAGAGGATCGATACGACCCATTACTAGAGTTCGCAAACCTGCACAGTGTTGGGCGGGCTGTGCTATTTCCGGGCCAATAAAGGCGGTCGAAATGCTTAGAACTATGCTATCTTACAGGTGACGATGACGTGACTGATGACGGGAAGACAGAATCGGTATCGGACGGCATGCTACTTTCCCATCGCTGCATCCGGGAGGTACATCACGTCACTATGTCAGTGTTTAATTCCTTCGCACGTCAAACAGCCATTGTCACATTTCTAGATCTATCAATGCGTTGACATTGAACCACAAACTGTTTCACTCTCCGAAATATCGTTTTTAGCGGTTGAACAAGGCGCAAACGGCAGTCGCTGTGGTCCCAGGGACTGCCAGACCCTCCGTTCTCATACCGAGCAGCCAGGGAGCGTTGCCGGTGCCACCGTCCTGCCGGGGTGTTCCCCTTTTGTGCACGGTGGGACCGGCTCTAGCAACACACCTGACCTGCACGGGAACGCTCTCACGAGGCAGCAGGACTGGGCTCGGCAGTAGCTGATACTTACACTCGACACGATGGGAATATAATATTCCGGAAAAGGAGCACTTACAATCCATTAAAATGTGAATACCGTATGACCAAACTTGCGGTTTCTTTAGCTAAAAGCTACATATTATAGAAAAAAATGTATCGCAATAAGATGAAACGCGATTTATCCAAGCAAATCGGCAGTTTCCAGCCTTCTATTGACTTACAATGCTTCGGTTACTTTCATACGAGCATCGCTTACCTGCTTTGTTTTCACATCATTTCACGTTATTAACTATGCTAATTATAAATATGCAAGATATTATGTAGAGCTCCCACATCAAACGCCTAAAAGTTACCAATAAATACCAACTGAAAACACATCAGGAAACATCTCTCGACCCCACAGCTCCAAGGCAGATGACCATCAGTCACTCTCCAATTGGAAAATCACTCACATCACGTGATATTGGTGCGTGCGTGGTCCGTCTGCGCGTGGGAAGAACCACCTGTACTGCGGCCGCGCCTCGGCTCCGAGGCCGGGTCACCAGGCGGAGGCATGAGGGACGAAACGCAGTACCTACATACGCATAGCCGCGCACACGGATTATCCGTGGGGTGACTCGGAACGAAATGGTTGAACAAGGTGTGTTACGAATGAAAAGTGAAATATGTAAAACAAACGAGTCTCTTTCATACGAGTCTCGAAGCTAACATTTCTTATTTACGATCGATGGAAGACAGCCAAGTCAGTGTCAGTTTGTAGGTCTCGTTTGGTCGACTGACCGGATCGCCGTTGTCATGGCGACACGGTCAGTTAGTTCCATGTGTGCACATGCGCTGGTGAACAGGGCACCACCCCTGGTGCCGCGGTGCACTCAGCTGAGTCCTGCGGCGGTGCCCATCTGGTAGAGCAGTCTCACCAGCCGACAGTGGTGAGAGTTGGTGCCGTCCGAACTCACCACACCACATACGGTCCGTATCCGGCACTCGATGTCGCACGGACCCACCACCGAGGCCGCGCCGCTCAGGTCACTGCCGGCAACGGGGCGCAAGTCAGGTCACAGGTCAGGTGCAAAGGTCATAGGTCAGGGACATGAGTCACGTAAAGGTCAAGAAAGGTCAGGGTCATATAACTGAGAGCAACAGCGCTGCCTTCTTTACTGGTTGGGTCATGATGCAAAGGTCGGAAGGAGTGTCACATAGGTAGACTAATGGCCAACATTTACAAGCTAACAAGTGTTTACTACGACACTGAAAAGGAATCTGGTATAGAGGCGATCACTCGACCTGTACCTGTAATATTTGTCGAATTTCCGTCCATAGACGAGCATCTTTTTCACCATGCGGCTCCACCGTCTGGGTGAGAGGTTCTTTAGGCGGTACCGGGCGGCGGCCGACATCTGGAGGTGCCAGCGCGGTCCCTTCTCGGGACGCTCGTTGGCCTCGGCCAGGTCAGCCACCCAGCGCTCGTAGTCTATCACCTCCTGTGGCACGGAGGGTGGGTTATTTGAAACCTGGGTCATGTCACAGGTTATTTATTATTATTATTTTTATTATTTTGTTGGGTTAGGCCCTTTCGGTCCAATTAGACCATTTCAGAGCCGGGAGGATGCTAGGATATAGGGGGCCACCCAGCCCCAAGGCACTCACTGTACCCGGCTACGGGGTGCGCTCCCTCAGGAGCAGCGATGCCGCTCCAAGGGAGCAGCCCGCATGAGATAAAGTTGCCTGTCCAGCCCGGAGGGGGTTTGCGGCGTGGGGGAGAAGGATTTCAGTATCCTGAGGATAGAAACACGGAACGGTGGATGTCACAGGTGAGATCAAACACAGAGGCTAGCTCATCTCTGCCAACATCACGAATTCCACACGAATTCCTTTCAGCAGGCTGCAGGCATCCATTCAACCCATTAGAATGAGACACGAATGGATTAAAAAGTACTGCACGTATATGATTTTATTCTTGAGTCCTCAATCGCTTTGGCTAGAAGTATTTTCCGACTTTGAGAGCAAAGCCTTACAATCTTAGCAGCGGCGTTCGTAGCGTCAACTCACCCATGAGGAGCGGTTTCCCCTGTCGCCATCTATCGTGTAGATCCGGTAGCCGGGGTTCACGTTCTGCCACGGTGTCAGAGAGGGCGCCACGTACGACACGGAGAATGGCCGATCCCGGTCGTCCTTGTAGAGCTGGATCTCGTTCAGATGGGTGTGAGAGAAAAACTGGGCCGTCACCACGTCCTGGTAACTGGAAATACGCATAAAACAAGATGAGAAATGAATTACCGTGGGATTTCATCTGGTCCACGAACAGTTAATTAATATCTAGGTAACAGCGTCACTAGCAGTGCAGCGGACCAATTCCGTTTGCCCATCTGATCGTACAAGAGCAAGCCCTTAAGCACTACCTCTAGAGTTGAGTAACACAAAAGCACCGCAATGTAGGAGTCTGAGCTGTATGAAAAAAAAACACATTAAGTCTGTTCGCCCGCTCCTCGGACCAGTCGCACTCTGAGGTCGCTAACAATCCACAGCCAGCCTCCTGAAGAGTCGTCCTGGCACCCACCTGCGTATGACGGAGTGGTAGAGGTGGCTCCAGCCGGGCAGGATGTCCGGGTCGGCCGGCGACACGTGCCCCACCACGTGGCACCGCTCGCCGGCGGCACGTGCCGCACGTAGTTCACCGGCCAGCCACTTGAGCTGGTGGTGCGGGTCCGAGGTGGCCGTCAACAGCACCCATCTGAAAGGGAGGGGAGGGTCAGTCTACGTGGGTGGGTGGGAAGGAGGGGTCTGTATCGGTCAGCAGTATACAACCGGATGAGCGAGGTCAGAAGCGGCCAGCAGTATCTGAGGGAAGGGGAGAGGTCAGAAGCGGTCAGTGGTATCTACCTTAACAGCAGAAAGTCCGGAAGAACAGCTTCCGACAGGTCTGTCCCAAAAGTAACATAATAACGTAATGGGAAGCTATATCACGGGTAGGTCAAATGGTACACATGCCAGAGATTGATCCTGAGCAAAATGGCAAAGAGACAAGCTGGGATTCAGTCTACACTAACCATTTCACGCGCTTATCGGGATACAATAATAGATGGTAACAGAGACTGGAATTATGCAACGTGCCGGAACCCATCAGCAGCTAATAAGGCGATCTTAGAAATCGACACACCACTAAACCCAAATACCCGTCGTACTCACAAGTTGAAGCGGTAGGCCACGTTCGTATTCAGCACGATGATTCTGAAGCCGGGACGAACGAGGACAGAGTAGAAGCCTGCCTTGCGTAGCGTGGCCACTGAATGAAAGGTCAGAAAAGCTTGGTCACTTTTCCGATCACTGATACCAGTTAACGGTTCAAACACATGAGTCAATGAGCTGTAGACTCGTATGGGACGGTTTATGCAGATTAAACACTCAGTTACATCTTGCACTACTATGTAGATCGGTTCATGAGGGCTGGTCATTAACAATTTCATCGTAAAATGAAAAGTCCCTGTCGCACTATTTTGGCCAAGTACGAGCCACGTAAATTATTGAAGAACGATGCAATACAAATTAGTATATGACGTAACAGTAACAGAATATAGATGGAAATGAAACATTAGGAATACTAGAAGAAGATTATCCGTACACCGAAACACGAAACCTGCGACTTAGCAAATAACATGGATGAAGGCAAATAATAACGGGAGGCCTTACGTGCATCAGCGGGAAGCCAGTGTTTCCACATCTTGGCATAGTCGTGGTACAGCCAGGACACGCTGAAGTTGCCTTTACGAACCTCGGACGGCGGGAAACTGGAGAGAACAAGGGCCGACAGTTAGCTTAACTCAGACTCAACAGTAATTCAGCTTGATCAGCAATGATGGTCGACAATGTCCTGAATACTTACATGACACTCGCTACATATATCGCTGCATTGAGGCGGCAAAGATAGCCAACAAAACACCATTCAGGACTAGGGAGATGGGCGGTGCTCCTATCATCGCAAACAGAAGAATGGAGACACAAGGGGGAGGGGGAGTAGGCAGGGATAGTGAGAGGGAGGGAGGGAGGGAGGGATGGAGAGGTGGCGTGATGACCACGCGATTACGTCACACTCACTGACACGTCATGAGGGTGGGGTTGACTATCGTGATTTCATGGCGTCGATTTAAGCTGTGCTGATAGCGCATTCAATGAACAAACGGCAATAAAAGCACCACATGCATGCAGAAAGATAAGATTTCACGCCTAGTCGTAATGCGAATCATATTTCATCCGGCAGAATAAAAAGCTATGTGCCAAGCTTCGGCTTGCATGAAAAATAAAAAGCAACATTTTAGTTTTCCTGGCACACAAAGCCAATGGTACATACTGTAAATGATTTATTACAATGTATCTTGACCCCCCCCCCCCCTCCCTTCGAAACACCGTTCCGTGTTCCCCACTCACTAATTCGTGGGCGCACTGTCGTGGTTGCCGATCACCGGGTAGACGGGCACGCCGGCCAGTTTATGACGTAACAATGACGTCACACGGGCCGTGAGATCGAGCACGTCCTTTCTGGTGGTCTTCCAGCTGTCGTGGGGAGCCGTGTCGCCAGTCCATAAAACGTATGAGAGCTCATCCTGTCGAGGGGAGAGGGGACTGTCAGACAGGGAGGGAGAGAGGTGGACAGGGAGAGGGAGAAAGGGGGAAAAGAGTGTGCGTGAGAGAAACGAATGCTCTTAAATTTGTACGTCTTTTACATAAACAGTTTAGGTTTAACAGTGATATAGAAAAGAAACTGAAGAAAGATGGTTGCCTCGGTAAGCTCATTGACCCTCCTGCCATTCATTCTAATTGATTTCATGCCATGTTTGAAGACAGCGTTGCATGTTGTAAGTCCTTGATACGTTTCCTGGGCCGCTGCCCCGGATCCCTCCCCTGCTGCCGCGTTCGAGCAACTCCAGGCCGCCCCAAGCTGCAGTCCGGACGCATCATCTGCATTCTTCCACCGTCACGTTTCCCGCCGCGCCGGCCAGACAGCGGCGGGGTCACCGTGAAGTTCACTGGGTACATACATGTCCATAAGAAAACCTTATTGCAGTCGGAGGACAGCCCTCCCTCCCGGGTTTCCGTCCCTCCCGTCCTGGCGCCATTCAGGGCGCGTCCTTGGCCCTCCCTCGTTCCACCGTCTGGTCAGTTTTACCCGACAATCAGCCCGTCTGACCCTGCCTGCAAGTGGCTTAGAGACGGCCGACGGCGAGCTGAACACGGTGCAGTTTTACCACCGGACCCCGGGGACACATTCGGTTTGCAGGGTTGGCCTGTGAGCGGTGGGGGAGGGGTCCAGTGGAGGTCACCGTCACCCCTCTCCCTGTCTCCGGCTGACCGTCCCCTCTACCCCCTTCCCTCAGAGACGGTCACACCACCAGCGGTTATTGGTGCCAGCATGGTGACAGCAGCGTGGTGACAGCGTGGTGCCAGTGTGACCAGTTCCGACGCCAGATTGAAACTGCTTTCCAACGCGCACGGAAAAAAACGTCCAAGACAATTCTGTTGCTATCAACAATAATGTAACAGGTCACGAATGCACATCATTTTTGTTAACGATAGCTAAAATGTAAAAATTAGAACCAAACGTCAGGAATAAACATGTAAACAAACACTTACCTTATGTTTGCGGGCGACGTGATCTATCAGGGAGTGCAGGAGGCGGGGCGGAGCATCACAGCGATATTCTCCCCAGTGGGCGGCCTGGCGAGAGCGCTCCTTCGGAAACCCTGCCGGAGCACACGGTCACGTGACATGTGGGTGACGGAAGGCGTAGCGTCATATGACACATGGGTATCGCAGGGTGGGTAATCATTTGACATGTGGATATGGAAGGATCGGCAGTCCGACATAAAATACGGGAGCGGTACGTGAACGATCGGAAAACTTAAAAACGGAGGTCAGCATGCTAAGTAAGGACAGAAGCATCATGAGACATAAAAACCATACTTATGCCTTTAAAAAATGCCTTAAAAACATAAAAAAACTTATTTAATAAGTTTTGTTTTTGGTAAAATTACATAACTCGCGTGAAGTAACACAGGAACGAGGAACCGCTGAGAGCGATTTGCGTCGCTCTGCGAGATCGTGGTCCGATGCTTACGCGTCTTTCCAGTAAAGTGAATCAGTAGGTCAGGCTCCGTGACCTTGGTCCACGACAGTTCACGCGGGCGGTCTCCCTACCGTTCACGGTGGACGATCGTCTCTACTCCCTATCCCTCGTATTTCCGGCAGTCTACGTAAAACCATTCGCGATAGAAGGCCAGCCGTCTGCGGTCCGCGTTACATTTTCCAGCTGATTGGCCAGCCGTCGCTCCGATCATCCAAACGACGTGGCATGAATGAACTTCACCAAGGCGGACGTACGCGCCGGACCATCAAGGCCGCCAGATCTGGGTAACGCGGCCATCAAACACCGTGAGAAGCAGATGTTTGGAGGGATATCTAACGTGTGGCGTGACGCACATATCGGACCTCGTGTGTTATAAAACGCGTCACCATTTCCAGAACCAGACGGGACGTATCCAGCTCACGGATGACGCGTCTGGTGGTACGATAAACTCGAACCATTTACATAACTTCTGGACAGTACATCGTCTCGTGACGCTTCCAATGAGTCAGCCATTTGAGTCTTTGACGAATTCCGATGCCTCTCTGAGACGGAGAATGTCACGCCAGCGCTCCCCATTGGAAATTTGTACATCGAAGTGGTGTGAGCCCCTCGTCCCTCTTGGTGCCAATCCCCCCCCCCCCAACCCCCCTCGGAGCCCCAACCGGTGGTTTCGGTTCACGGCAAATGTCGACTCGCTAGCAATGTGTATGTATGTATGTACGTAGGACGGTCATCCAACGGTGACCATGCTTCTGTAAAACTGACCAGAATACGCCGCAATGATCTGTCCATGACCGGTTTGAAATGCACCAGGCCGTCGTGGAATCCGCTATGCCTGACATGTCGCTAGGTCGTGAATTTCTCTTCATCCAAACTCAAAACTCGTGGTGTCTTCGTCTACCCTTTCAGAATTTTCGGATTTTTATCGCTCACTAACTCAACGCCCACAGCATAGCTCCTCCCCGCCACTGTGGCAGTATAAGAATACCACGTCCCTCCCCTCCTCTCCACCCCGTTACAAAACAGCCGGTGCCCTTACCGCCCGGGGTTGACTGCCGGTGACTGACCCACCCCGCCGCTCTCTATCAGCCCCGGCTCCGCACCATCACGGTACATCCTGCCGGCCCCGGTCGGCACGACGTGACTCGACGTCACGGCGGGGCTCGTGACACGGAATCACGGTGACAATGTGCCGGACTGGACCGCTGCAGTTTTCCAATAGAATGAGGGTCGGTGACTGTGTGGAGGGGACGAAAGGCAATGCAAACAGCACTTCAAAAATTCAGGTCGATGTTGGATTAGTAAAGCAATAATCCAGTGTGCAGCCGACTTTTGTACATTAGTTACTTGACTGCTCCGCATTTGTCTCATCTTTCGCATATTCGTTCGAAACATCTAATCATTTTATTTACCCTCTGTTTAACAACCTCGCAAAATATCCCACAAAATATAACACCGTACCGCTCCGCCCTTAGTCCGAACCCATCCTCATTTAACCCGTTCCTTCCTCTCTCACCATTCTCGGCTCGGCAGCAGAGCGGGTCGTCACAGCCGTTATCGGCTCCCTCCTTGTAGTGAACGTCCAGATGGATATCGGCCAGGTGCAGTACCTTCAGACCGGGCGTGGACGGAGGCTGGCGGAGGAGCAGCAGGCAGGTCAGCCGTCAAATCAGGTACGGTTAGGTCAGGTCAGTCAGGTGCAGTACCTTCAGATCCGGGGATGGACGGAGGCTGCAGTACACCACGGACAGGTAAGATCCGTCATGGATGCATCATTGCAAATAACAGCCAAAGTACCTTAGCGTAAAATACATACATACGTTAAAGCCCGACCAGAGATGAGCGCGGTACGAAGCAAGATCAGTGCAGTTCAAAACGATTCCAAGCTTCCACTTTCCAGCTCCATGAGTACGAGTGAGTACTTCATCTCGCCCCTTCTCATCATAGTTTATCCCCTCGCCTACTACCTCCGTGACCCCGCCGTCTCACCGGATAATGGGCGTCACGTCGCTTAGCGCGGCTGGCCGGCGGCGGCCGCGGCAGGTCAAGCGTCACATCCAGCTTCAGACCCTTCTCTGCTGGACAGGACGGCAGGAAGATGCGACACATCTGGGCAGGAGTCAGCTTCGTGTGCAGCAGGATGTATTCCACACTCTCCTGGCGGTCGGCAGGGGCGAGTGAACAATTTGTTAATGTTAATGTAAACACATTTTTGTTCTATTGATACATGTTATATTATTTAAGATACTAATCTGGCAATGCGTACAGGGTGTCCGGATAGTTCTGGCGCTTTTCAACATTTTCTAAAACAAATGCCATTGGTTCATAGATACTAATCAATGGATCAAAACAATGACCAGGGACACCAAGCCACATGCTTCCGCTACGTGCTCATTCAATGTAACCACCGTCGGCGCCGACGACGGCCTCGACGTAGGGGAGGAAGCGTCTGCGGGTTTTGACGATGCGGGGCATTTCCAGGTCCTCCCATGCTGTCATGATGCGAGTCTTCAGCGACTCCAGGTTGGGGTGAGAAATGGCCTAGATCCTGTTCTACAAAACGCGTAGCACGCCTTAGTCGAGCGGGTCAGGTTAGGAGAATAAGGCGGCCTAATCTCATTTCGCCACGGTGATCTGGCCCGTCTGTCAGTTTAGCTTGAATGGCGGCGGCGTTGTTGGAGGGTGCTCTGTGCTGTTGAAATGCGAAGTGACCCTTAGGGCATGTCGTCTTGACCCTCGGGTTGATGTGGCTGTCCAGGAACCCCTCGTGGGCCAGCCTGTTATTCATTTATTCGACATTGACGAAGATGATGGGACATTTTTGTCCATCAGACCCCCGCACTTTCTTCGATTGCCGCGTTGAAATGCTGCTCCGTTCCCATATCGCGTTCGAAACGGTCTGAGGATATTTTTTAAGGAATTCCCGAGTCGAAATAAACCTTAACCTGCTAAACCATTCATCGAAAAACGCCGCATCGCGCTGCAACTCGCGCCTCGTTCAAGTCGCACCCGGCCGCCGCGCGCAGGCATTCAGCGACAAGGCGCATCTTCGCCCATCTACCCATCACTGAAAACGATTTCAAGGTCATATTTACACGACCCCTGGCTGAGCAATCAACGAGGGGTCATGTCTGTGATGATTGGCTGAATGTCCAATAATCACAGCGCGCGTTACACGGCGTCCAAAAGAAGCGCCAGGACTTTCCGGACACCCTGTAAATGTAACACTTCGTTTTCATTTCGAAACAAAATGTTTAGGCATAAACCTATCCGTCCATCCATTCACCCATCCAAGCACGACTCAACTGAGATAAGCAATGCTAGGGATTCGGTAAACAATTCGTACGGGATATCGGACATGAGCAGCAGTCCATCCATCTATCCGTCGGTCCATTCGTTCTCTCTAGCTGTCCATTCTTACATCCATATAAACGGATCACGGATTGACGGAAAAAATCCGCATCCAACCATTCATTCAACTGTCTACCTAATCAAGTGAGTTTATCCACCCGTCCGCCCGTACGTCTGTCGATCGGTCCGTCCATCCGTCCGTCCGTCCGTCCGTCCATCCGTAACTCCGTACGTACCGCCCAGTTGTCGATGAAGCCGCGGCACACCGTCTCTGTGACTGGTAACAACCGACAGGCAGAGAGCGCCTGGCCACGCAGAATCGCCACAGAATGCGTCATACGGACCAGAGCCACGGCTACTGGTCCGAGTGTGTTACAGGTGGAACATTGCACGCCAGAGAGTAGTGCTGGAAGACACAGGGACGCATATAATACAGGCATACAGACACCACCGGTGTTTAGTGTTCAGCTGGAACAGTGAAGACCGGAGGGTATAGCTGGAGCACACAGACATACAGGCATACATCAACAGACAGGACCGGGCCGAGCTCACCGTCGCGTCGGTCACAGAGGGATAACCTTTCAGTGGACGGCCGTGACATTTGAACCAGCAGCGAGCATTGCGACTACGTAAGGCCATAACTGCACGTTTGAAGCAAATGAATGCATAAAAGGCTGAAAGTTTCTATCATGAGCAGTGCAATCGTTTAGCAATCTACGGAGAGTGAAGAAGACATCTGTGTTATGCGGGCTGCAAACGCCAGTGTGTAAGGCCGAGGGCGGTGTGGGTACTGGAAACTGAACTAGCCGCGTTTTTGCTGCTGAAGATGAGCGGTTTCTCGTCTCATGTCGATGAGTAATTGGGTCTGGCTGCACTACTCTCGCCTGGGTACTCAGCCCACTGCAGACAGCCTTGATGGGCACGGACGGCCTTAGTGGCTGGGAGGGTTCCTCTGAGACACCCCGGGCCACCGCCGGGGCCGTCCGCTGCAGCCGAGCCGGTAATTACCGACCGATTTGACCGGCCCGACACGCCCCCATTCCAACCAGACGGCCGTGCTCGTACGGGAGGGACCGGACGGGGAGGGGAGGGGTCTAAATGAGCGCCGGAATCGTCCGTCGGGGCCGGCGCTAATTAGCGGTGTCGGAAATAAAATCAACGGAGCCAGATCAGACGCCTGACTTAAAAATCAGGGAATAGACGGAGTACAGTTGACGCCAAGGCAGATGACGCCAAGGCCTGTTTGGACAGTTAGTGACATGGGAATTTGACAGGAAGCCAGCCAAGCGGCTATAGCGAGCTCACGATTTGAATTTCGGCTAATACTTACTGGTAGCTTACGAGCCCACTGCCACCGGCATCATGGGAGCGACATAGGAACGTCCGGACCCGAAGAACAGTGCCAGGGTAAGGGTCATAACGCATTGTGACCTGTCTAGGTAAGGGGCCGTGAGCTGTGTGGGGACGTAACCAATAGATGCACAATGGGCAGGTGTGAATCAACGTGAACGGTGCGGGGCGCCGTGACCTATACGGTGGGCCAGCGCTGACAGCGGCGAGTACTTACACGTGCCGGCGGGAGCTACAGAGGGCACCAGGCAGAGAAACAGCACCAGAAGTAGTTGAAGTCCCAGCGGCAGCGGCAGTAGACCGCAGGATCTTCCACAGGAGCTGGTCATACTGAAAACTTTGCTGGCTCTCGATGGCTGTGCCGCCCAACTAACAACGAATGAGACAAGTGCTCTCAGCTCAAACGGATTATTTATTCAACCCGTCGTAGAAAAGAAGTCTCCAAGAAAGACGTGCAGGCAGGATATGGTATCAAACGTGAAACACGCTTCTCGAAGATGGTCTTGCGCACGCCACTTGGCTTGTTTCTCCAATCCAAACGGCACCCCGACTGGTGCCGTAAGTGCAATACCGTTGTTGTCACACCGGACACCAGATTACGGAAGCGGTCCACAGAAGAAATCCAACTACATACCTGGCAAACCGTCCGCTGCTGTCCGAACTTAACTACACTCTCTCTCTCCCTCACACCTTTCCTCAGCCCTCCCTCCGCACCTCTGCCCCTGCACGTGCCGTCGCCGTCAGAGCGGCCCGGAGCACCGCACCCGTCGCAGCCACGTGCAGTGCCCGACTGACCGCCGCGCCGACTCACCCGTCCGTCCGTCCGTCGGCCTGGTAGGAACGACAGCCAGGGCAGGGTCCCCGGCGGTCGCGCTAGGGTAGAGGCGCCCATGCAGACGACACTATAGATCGGTTATAGATCGGTTAATTCATAACTGTTGTCTGTATTGAGGGCATTGCAAACGTAAAGATGCATGAAATTAAGCGATGACCCGACATAGAAACGGCAGTACCTATGACACTGCGGATGTACAGGGTACGACATTCAAGGTTATGGGGTACTTCAGGGTTACAGGGTACGCCAAAGTAGGGCGAAACATCAGAGTATGGTAGTCTGAGTACGACAGAGCGAAAGGATAAAGGAAAAGTGAAGATTTATTATGATTCAACAGCGAAAGGCAGATTCGACTTTATTGAACTGTGTATCTGCCTTCATCAAAACGAGAATTATATCAAAACCACAGCGGTAGTATGGACTATGGAGCTAGCCATACAATACCTAGGTGTACAGCAGTGAGCTGTGGTACAGTACAGCGTTACAGCTTTGCACGGGCGGCGCTGTCACCGTCCTGTCACGGTCTGTCAGGTAGCTGTCACAGCGCGATGGACAGGGCGAGGGTACTGGGCTGGTGACCTCTGGGTCAGGGGTCATATCAGGGGTCAGGTGAGCTCACTTCTCTCCACTCCCTCAGCAATCGATCACCTCCCTTCCATCGTATTCTAACCGACAGGGCACATCGCAGACCTCAGTGATCCAAACGATCACGCCACTGCACGATGTGGTGCATCGGTCAGCACGGAGAGGTCCTGTCAGCGCCGTCAAACGGTGCCAAAAATCCGGGCAGTGGGTAGACACCTGCTCCCTGTGGTCAGCATCGGTACACGAGGGAAGGGTTAGGCAACAGGTAGCACACGTGTGGCCCGGAATTAACGTAACGGCTGCTCGCTGGCAGCGGTCAGTCGACGCATCTGTTACGCATCGGTCAACGCCCCTGGTATGGCCACCGGGCGAGAGGGATGGCTTTATCTGCGAGGCCAGGGTATTACTGCGCGTGTCTGTCGCATTCCCCGACTATAGAGTATGCAACTCGTATTTCTACATTTCTATAAGCCTGTCACCAACGCATGAAATCAAGGCATATGGAAAGGCAGGTAGTGAACTACAGTGCTAAGTAAAAATAAGTTTGTCAATCTTGTGATAACGTTGAAGTATGTACTTATGCATCGATTTAATTTGACTTCACCTGTTGTTTGAAGACTTTTTCATATGTCGGTAATTACATAAATAAGCAAATAAATGACCTTGACCAAGGAAAAGGTCATATAAAATTCAAAACCTTAGGCTAGCGAGCTATGTCATTCTTTATGAAAAAGATTAACCTATGGTTGCTGAACACCTCGTGTTCACCCCGCATCCCACTTTTTCTAAGAAAGTGATCAGTCCAGAAATGATAACCGAGCACACCTAGCCCAATGATATCCTAGCCCAGAAAAAGATTTGCCTGTAGCCGGTACTAACCTGTGATATGTCGAGAAAAGGCTTCAAGCAATAACGAATATACTCTTGTATGTGAAATGTTAAATGGAGAACGCAACTACCTGATGAACATATGAGATACCCCATTTGCCCATTTCTAGGGAGCGAGTACTTGCGATGAGGAGATAAGACCCAACACAGAGGTAACTATCCACTGGATCAGTGCTCATTATGCAACGTGAGGTCCTTGAACATTTACACACCATCCGCACGCATCGTAGTGTGAGCTTCGACTGTTTCCGTGTGATAGCCCGGTGTGAAATGAGGTCATCGAGGGTCCAAGGTCACCATGAAACCAGGGTCATCCTGCCCAAGACTTACCTCATATGACGGCAAATCAAAGCCCGGTCATGTCAGTTCCATATCAGGTCGAGTTAGCTTATGTAGGGTCAGGTCATGTCAGCCCACCTCACGTCAACCTAGTTTATGTCAGGTCAGGCTATATAAGGTCAGGTCAGGCCTCACCAGGTCGAGCCAGGACGGAGCTGTCAGTAACAACCAATTCAAGTCGGGTCAGGTCAATTCAGGTCGTCTCGTGTCAGGTCAATTCAGATCATGTCAGGCCAATTTAGGTTATGTCCTATTTTCGAAATTCCGATCGTTTGGCTCAAGCATGGTTAAATCTGTCATTTCGGTCTCGGCAGAACCATAGCTGGCGAAGAGAAGAACGAATAGCAACTCGGAGCCCTGATCCACCGTCAATTTCCGGCGTCGGTGACGTCACCGCGCACACACCATGTGACGTCACCGACCACACCACCGGGCTGGACCAATGGGAGGCGGCGGGGCGGAGCTAGCCGTCACGGTACCAGGTAATACGAGTTGAACGGATGTGGTGGGAAGGTAATAAGACGGGCGGAGGGACGGGCGGTGGGACGGACAATGGGACACCATGGGGGAACGGACTAGATCCAATCGTCTAAATTAGACGGGAGGGGCTAAATATGGGTAGAAACGGTAGAGACAGAACGGGACAGGTAAGAAGGGAGATTTGGTCAAGCAGATAGTACGCCGGGAGGACTCTTACTCTTGCCAAGACTCTTGCAAGGGAGAGGTAAACAGAGGAAGGCGAGCAATGAGCATGATAGCGTTTTGGCCATGACCGATTGTGCCTGGCAAGAGTCGAGCCTCAAAGGACGCGCTTCTGGGGAACGGTGACTGTACGACTACACCTACGTCAAATAAGACAAACATTACACACGATTCTTATCATGCGACTCCAATGACTCAGGAAAGGGGCATTCCATGTCAACCGGGACAGCCAAAATCGGCCACCTCTGCGATTTTGTTCAAACTTGGTATACTTATTGGCTAGTGGGTGAAACCTCTGAGAGTGAAAGGATTTTGTCATATGCCCTCGGGCTACAGAGATACAAGTCGCTAAACTTCTGCTTTTTTAGCAGAATTGGACGTGTATTGCAATCTTGAAAGTTCTATAGCTTCAACATTTTTGAAGCTATTCATTTCAAACAAACTGAAACGTGTACATAAGGAGTTATGCTAGTAAAATTTGACAATTTTTACATTTTTTGGTGATTTCGAATTTATTTTATTTTGAATTAATTTCTGAAAATGTAATTTGTGAAAAATGGGTACCGTTCGATTTTGCTCAAATTTAGATATTGTCTTCCACTACACGTAAAGCACACGTGCTGAGAAAATTAGAATGGGCCAACGATAACTTTGGATGATATAGCAACAAGTAGGTAGTGCAACGTAGCACGGGCGGTGGAAGGGGCCGATTTCGCTAACTCCACCTGTTTATCGCCGATAAATCACGCCATAATCATTATATTAACGTCAAACTTTCAGTATCTGTCCAGAATCGAATTGGAAATCCTCCCGTGCAAGAAATATGTAAATCGGTCCACAACTTTTCTAGTAATAGCGGTGTAACGTCAAACATTCCTGCCGGAGCGGCTCGGCGGCCGGCGCCGGCCGTTGCCGCCTGAATGGTAGACTGTGCCGGCGCGGGACGGTTCCATCTTTGCACCGCGCTTCTTACCGCTGATTATGATCGATTCGTGTCAAATTTTGTGTGAATGCTTTAAAATGACAGGCAATATAATGTTCAAATAAATACGAAAATCAACTGGTAAAATTGAATGATTAGGGTACAACCACAATATGTGACTATGACGTTTCCCGCGTCGGCCGATCACCGCCTCTGCCGGCGACATCTTACTCTTAGCAAGCCACAAACTGCCAAATTTATGGTAAGATTAACTAGAGATTCTCATAACACTACAAATGTCGTATAAAGGAAGAAATAGGAAAATCGGCCAGAGTCTCTTAGAGCTATGGGCGTATAAACGCAAAATAGTCACTATAGCAAATTTGATTACCTACGTTTAACCTCATTTGATCTTGAATATATTGATCTAGGGCCATGAAATTGGCACACGATAAAGTTCCTCACTGCCCCACCTACAATTCAAATTCCTTTTTTTAATACCTTTTTTGGCTAAACCTCCCCTAGCGCTGGGAGAGTCAGGTGTATTTTCTTTTTGCAACCAAAGAGAGGCGCTACCCGGAGAATGCCCAATTTCATCATTAAAAAACTGGCTTACGATGACCAGCTATCTTTGTGGCTTAGTAGTAAGTGTGCCGAGTGTACCCACCTCGAAATCTAAAGGCCGCTGGCTCGCAGCGGGTCAGCTTTAAGTGTTTAACACACACGCATTTGTTTTTTAAGTAGCATCTGGCCAGCCGGCAACTGTCGCGAGGGCTAATGTTCGTACCTATCTAGCATAGGCGGCGGAACGGGGGGGGCACCGGGGCACCGTGCCCCCCCTTGAATTCTGCAAGGGGGGCACCAATAGCAAGGTGCCCCCCCTTAAATTTGATGTATTAGTACCAGGGGCGGATTCGGGAAAACTCTAAGGGGAGGTTCATGAATCGAAGTGGTGCCCCTACCTATGCCCAAAATTAAAACCTCAACGGATTTCGGCCACTTAATTTTGGTGGTGCCCTATTTTCAGTTTTTTTTCTTTATTTTTGGTTAGTCATGTGATGACTGGTGCCCCTGCTAAGCCGCTGGTGCCCCTGGAAAGACTGTGGTACCTACCTACCCTGCCCCCTGACAAGCCTACGGTGGGCCCTGACATGACTTAGGTGCCCATGGGCTCTGACAGGCCCGTGGTGCCCCTGACAGGCCTGTGGTGTCCTTGCTAGGCCTGTGGTGTCTCTGGGCCTTGGCAGGTTTGTGGTGCCCCTGTTAGAACGCAGGTGCCCTTGACAGGTTTGTGGTGCCTCTGACAATCCTAAATTGCCAACGACAGGCTTGTGGTGCCCTTGACAGGCCCATGGTGCCCTTGCGAAGCCGGTGGTTCCCCTGCGAAGCCGATAGTGTCCCTGACAGGCCTCTGGTGCCCCTGGCAGGTCTGTGGTGCCCCTGGAAGACCTGTAGTGCTTTTGCTAGGCCGATGGTGCTCCTGACAGGCCTGTGGTGCCACTGACAGGCCCGTGGTGCCCCTGCTAGGCCTTTGGCACCCCTGGCGGGCCTGTGGTGCCCCTGTCGGCTGTCAGGCCTGTGGTGCTCCTGGCAGGCATGTGGTGACCCCAGGCCCTAAGTCATGACCCATGTGACCTCCACCCTGGGATTCGCCACTGATTAGTACTGCGATTGCTTCTTGGGAATTATACATGTAGGATAAATGGAATTTATCAAACGACAATAAGGAAGAGACAAACACATAGGTACTTGAGGATCAGCTTAAAGTTAACCACACATACGGGCAGGGGTGTAATTTTCCTAAAATGATTGTGGGTGCCCAGCTGTAGGGGCGCCCGGCGCCAGGCCGTTTTGGGGCGCGATAGATATTCTTTATGTGGGAGCCTAAATTAACACCGAATTTGATAACATTGCTAGCCGAATGGCGCTTCAAGTGACGTGTCTGACTAAGCAAATACACGCTTAAAAGTGGAAACTGACCGGAAGGACGTAAAAAATATGTAGAGAGGCGCCATCCAGTAGGAGGGGCACCAAATGTGGAGGCGCCAGACGGTTACGACTTACGAGGGCGCCGTGAGACGATGAAAAGGGCGCCATTCTCTTAGGAGGGCGCCGCGTGATTGAAAACGCTATGTGGTCTAGGGGCGCTAAGAGGCCAGAAGGGCGCCGCACAGTCAGTAGTGCTACGTTGGTGGGGACGTGGGGGCGCCAGATGGTTACGAGGTCGCCTTGAGATCATGAAAAGGGCGCCATTCTCGTAAAAGGGTGCCGAGTGATTGAAAACGCTATATGTGGTTCAGGGGCGCTGAGACTTGAGAGGCCAGAAGGGCGCCGAATAGTCGAGGGATGCACGGTGAACAGAGACCTAAGGACGCGAGACGGTCAGGAGGGCGCCGTTAGACCATGAGAATGGCGCGGTGCTGTCAAAAGTGCGCCATTCTCCCAGAAGGGCGCCGAGTGATTAAAAACGCTATCCATGAACGCGAGACGGTCAGGAGGACGCCGTTAGAGCATGCGAAGGGCACCGTGCTCTCGAAAGGACGCTTGCAGCCTTGTAAAAGACTTGTGGGTGCTTTTTCATCATTGTGGGGGCATAATTCAGGATTGTGGGTGCATATGCTCCCACAAAGAGATATAAAATTAGGTACACCCCAGCATACGGGGGTGAACTGCCATTTTCGTTTAGTAAAAAAAAAAAAATCATCGTGTCAGGGCTGTGACGAAAAATAAGTGGCCTAAATCCGATGAGAAAACTGGATTTGGGGGTACCCTAGGTTTGGCTCCTTGAGCCATGGTGCCCCCCCTTGTCTCAAATCGTTCCGCCGCCTATGCTATCTAGGTAGCATTTGGCCAGTCGGCAACTACCGTGAGGGCTGTACATATTTACGCGTGTTACATTAGGTCAGGTCACGTCAGGTCAGGTTAGGTTTGCTTTGGTTTGGGGTAGAAAGAAGCATCTCCGGGTAGCGCCTCTCCTTGGTTGCTAAAACGAAACACGCGAGTGCCAGACATTACGAAGTCCAAAAGACAGTTACGTAGACGTCGGCCCATTCTGGATTTTTTATATGATGTAGCCAATGTGTAGGAGGATAAAATATGTAAAAATCAGCAAAATCGAAGGGTACCCATTTTTCAGAAAATCAAAATTTATGTTTTGAATTTTAATTAAGTTCACTAATTAGTTAGGTAATGACGTCAATTTTGTTATCCTCAAATTAAAGCCTGACCTATCCCCTCCATTTCACACTTTGTCTCGTGGTGATATGTCTAAAACTTCAATGGTTATGGCGCCTTAAAGATGATAATGTGCCTTGCCTAAGTCAATGTTTGATGACGTGTATCTCGGAAACGTGACGTCATATCTTGACAAAAATATGTCTCCTTTCTTTTCACATATAGATGAGTATTTTCACAAAGTTTCACAAAAATCGGAGGAGGTGAGGTTCAAAATGATCATTTTTTGTCCCACTTGACGTGGAATGCCCCGAAAGTGACTATACTATTGAAGAATGCAATTCCCGTCTGGGATGGACGCTTCCGCTTTTTGTGTTGAAAAGATGCGATAATTTATATATCTAGTGGCAAGTAGGGCCTATCAAAACAAGACTACGAATACAGCGATGTGGTGATAAATGTGTTTAGGTCTCCGTTTGTTAACAATATAGGTATGAACAAATAAATCGTATGCTCAAATCGTAATTATTTTTATTGACTGGAAAAGAAGCCAACTTTGAGGCAACAAGTCGGTGATCTGCACTTCAGAGCAGTGCAGCATGCACAATGCACATATTTTTGCATGCAAAATTATGAATAATCAGGCATCAGCATCTCCATCCGGTTCATTATCAGCATTGAACAGATTTTTTTATCATCCGCTTCCCCACGGCCGAACGGCGCAACGGAAACGCATTTCCTGCATAATCAGCCAGCATGCATATATTGACGGTCGCATAACAAGCTCATCATTTCATCAATTCTCGTGACGTTCGAAAACGTGATCAACGCGTGACAAGTCACAAACACGTGACAGACTACGTCACGAACTGGTAGTGTTGGCATCCGAAGCCTGTCATTATTATTGATTGCACTGATTGTCTGGAAAGTACTGCGGCAACGCCCTTAATCGCTAAGATGGCACCTTCGATGAGGCCCATCTACGAAAACACACACTTCCATGATTGATATTGTACCCAATATTACCGTGGAATCAACAGTGACACACCGATAAAATCACAGCAGAGGAAGGCATTGGAGACGAAACCCGACAGTATCACCAAGTTGTCACTTCTCAGTACTCACTTTGTAGTCTCGTAGTTCAAATTTCATCTAGCAATGCGATACAAGCGACTAACGCATGCAACACGATTAAAGCATAGCTCGTCCGCCTTGGACGACAGAAACACATGATATCTAGCATGATTTCACATCATGGGAATTCATTATGCGGAATTATGCGTTGGATCAATACGAACAATATTCATACCGACAGTAGCGTCTATGTAGATAGCATGGCTTATATAATATGCTTACACAACACATTAAACCCACATAATGGTAAATAAGCACTAAGCAGTATACCTTGTTTGGTTACATTTGGCTTGTAAAGACTAGGCTATGAACACACGAGCACACATAATCCGAATTGAATTACCAGTCACGCTTGTTTGTATCTTGTTTCCTGCATACGATGGAATAAATATATACGATCACGTCCATAATGCAGCTTGGAAAGTAATGTAGCGACCATATATTTGTCTGAATAGGTACTTAGCCCTACATAGAGGGCTGTCAGGTCGCATAATGTCGGTATTCAATCAAAAATCTAGCCTTTTGGAGTCTTTCGTTAATATTTCTATTGTTAAAAAGTCCACGATTTTAAAGTAGCGCTATACATACTCTGGACCTTGCTCTGGACATTATCCATTTACCATGCTCGCTCAGCATTCGTCTCTACTGACAACTGCACCACGCATTGACGCACTCTTGGTAAATAATTTTAGGAAAATTATTCGGAATGAGCTGTTTTTGCGAAAGCCTCGAGGCTGTCTTTCAAATCATAATGTCTTTAGCCATTGCACAGGCTCCGTCAAGTGTAGGCTAAAAAAACTGCATATTCGCCCCTTATGCAAAAATCATCCCAGGTTAAACTTTAACCTAACGGCAGTTGATGGCAACAAAGTTGCTTCCACCTTACGCCAAATGAATAAGATGAATACGAGCTTTCCGTGTGATTGACACGAAACGTGATACGCGTTTCGACTTCATGAGCCGATGAACGATAAACCGGCATTAAAGACAAAGCAGCCAACGGATTTAGCTGCGATACAGCGCGAGATCAGGCCTTCTACGATAATTACTACCGCAGGGGCATATCAGAGCGTAATTATAGCAGGCCAAAGCGCGAAATCTAGCGTGATAGTTCTAACAGAAGAGGATAACTACAAGCCTAAAAGCAAGTTTTGAGGGAAATAACTAGCCTGGACGCGAATCGCAGCATAAACTAGCGAAATGCACGCCTGAATACTAGCCGGGAAGCGTCTTTGAAGCAGCGGTCTGCGTCGCATCAGAAGGCGAAGACTAGCCTGTCGGTGGCGACGCTGTGTTCGAGGGCGACGGCGGCCAGCTCTGCCAGCCACTGCTCCAGCAGGACGGCCGTCAGCGCCACGCGCCGCTCGCTGGCGTCCCACTCGGGCCGGTCCGGGCCCACAGAGGTCCTGTGAACAGAGGGAGGGGGAGGTCAGGGTTCCACTCGGGCCTGGACTAGGTCCACTGAGGTCCTGTGGACATAAGGAGAGGAGGTTAGGGTTCCATTTGGCTTGATCACGGCTCACTGAGGTCCTGTGCACATAAGGAGAGAGGAGGTTAGGGTTCCATGTGGTTTGATCCTGACCCAATGATGTCTTGTAGACAGAAGGACGGGTCAGGATCCCCTTCGGGCCGCTCTTGGCCCACGACACAGGGAGGGGATGTGTAGGTTCGGGGGCGCGTTACCATGGACCCAGCTCGACCTCACCAGTCGACAACACAACATCCTGTTACCACTATCAACACACAGAGAAAGCGGGCCAGTGCAGCCAGGTGGTACTGAGGTAATCGCCGCGTCCCACTGAGGCACGCTTTAGTCAGCGGTATTCGGCCATCCAGTCGACAATCGACAGTGCAGCCACAACAATGACAGATAAAGCCTACTCACGAGTTACATAACTATGCGATACATTGATTATTCACTTGTATCTCATCGTAAGCTGAACCAAGCACAGCATAAGCTGAACCAAGCACAGCAATGCGTCCGTGAAATCCGTTCATGCGGTTATGAACGTACATTAGAAGATACGTTTATCTATTTTGGTCGCCATCAGTCCCTCGCTCATTGCTGAGTTCCCGGTTTGAGTCAGTGCCCCCAATGTCCTATGATTAGCGTCAAGTTTGTTTGTCTCCCGTTCAGCCTTAGGGCCATCCGTTCACTAACCTGGATATGATGTCGGCGGGCCGCCGCCGCGGCTGGTCGCTATTTTCCATAGTCAGGGAGACGGCAGGCAGCACCCTCCGGAGCCGGCCGGCCAATCCAGTCAGACTGAACCCGCCCGAGTCGCCTGCACAGAGGCAGAGAGGAGGGTCAGAACAGAACATAGCATGACCTGTACGGAAGGCAGAAAACATGGTCACAACAAGCCATGGCGACAGACTGATGACACGAGCTCTAACGATGCACGTCTACCTCAATTTGATGTGTAATCCACATCCAAACGCTTCCGTTAAACGCCGGATCTGAACATCAAGAGATTACCGCCACGCCGACTTCCGTTACACTAAATCCAGTAAGTTACGACAAACACCATCTCCGTCCCATCCACTGACCGACTGCCAGCCCCACCCACCTGAACTCACCCTCTGAGGAAGCTGCCGCCGTCTGTGCGCCACCCAGCTGCGCCGGCAGGCTGGCCGGACCCGAGGTCAGACCCTGGACGGGACTGGGGAGGGAGCCGGGACCGGAGGCAGGGGACGGACTCAAGCCGGGGCTGGCCGGGGCGGCGACACCGGCGGCTGCGGGTCGCGCCTCCAGTCTACTGCGGGCCCACCGCACCAGGCCGGGGGCGTCCTGAACGGAGCGCGTGGCCAGGTCGATACGGTGCTTCAGACTGCCCAGGGTCTGTCGGTAGAGTGAAAACGTCGCAGGACCATGAGACTGGCACAACACACATGCTAAAATAGCCATGCACAGTCGCTATGACATTGCAAACCACAACTGCGGTCTCCGTTTGCCGGCCAGTTTACCTATTTGAAAGTCCCATGGGAGCGCACTGATATGTATGTTCAGTCGTTCGATAACGAATGAATGAGACTTGTTATCGAACGCTGGCGACCTCGCATGAAAGAGGCACCGAGCCACGAGATGGCAGTCTCGTCTGAATGAGATCTTGCTCGGTCTCACATGAATGGGTGAGCGGAGTGCAGACGCTGGTCTGGCAGTCTAACCTGAATGAGAGACCGTACGCTGGGCTGGCAGACGAGTGTGGGGTTGAGCAGCAGGGAGCGCAGCAGCGGCTGCGGGTAGTGCGCCAGCCGGCTGATGACCGACATGAGCAGCAGGTTCAGCTGCAGGCTGTTGGTGGTGGCCCGGTCCAGACGCTCCAGCAGCGCCAGCAGGAACGGGCCTGAGGGAGAGTGGTTTGTACAGGTCATGGCAAAGACATATGATCACAAACAAATGCATATGCAGAATAGCGGACCGGAGTCACTAAGAAACCGCGAAACAATACCAATGTCAACGATCGATATAATAAAGCTAAAAGACTCCCATTTCCACCCATGCAAAATAACCACTTGAGTCGGCTGAAATATACCAGCCCTTTACCAAGTCTTGACAACTAGCCAAGTTAGTATGCTTCCGGCGATTGACACCCTGCTATCAATCCGATATCTCCATCCGCTGTCCACCACCAAAGCCCCCTCCCTCTCCCCAATCTCACCTATAGTAGGAACGGCAGTCGTTGTATCAGCCCCCGCACTCCGCTCACTCAGCAGTGGCGGTTGCGGCACTGACCCCGACCCCGACACGGGCGCTGACCCGGGCGGAGGTGGCGGCGCTCGCACTGTGCCGCCGTGCCGCTCCACGAACGTCGACAGGTCTCGACAGGGTGACACGGTTTCCTTGGTGTCTTTCGCAGGTTTGAGTGATCTTTCCTGAGCGCTCCTGTCGGCCGCGGTGGTAGCATTCTCGCTTGAGGTAGCATCCTGGGCATTAACTGGAGCCGGTCGGTCGCCATCGTCTTCAGAGTCAGAAGGACAGTGGGTGGAAATGAGATCTGACAGACTGACGACGTGTGAGCCGTCATCAGCGTCCGACTCTTCTATCCCAGACTGAAGTGAGGAGTTGACATCGGGAGCGGACTGTCCTTGAGACCCCTCCACCGGGCCACTGGCGGCTGGAATATGATCTTCGACTAGCGACGGGTCCGTCCCAGCCAGTCCGCCATCCTCCCCGAGGGCAACAACAGCCTCCTCTGCCGAGTCGATACTACCGGTGACAGCCCCAGAGTCGCGCCTCACCTCTTCACCAATCACCTCTGCGCCAGACAGTGACACCGTCTCTCCTCCACCGCCGCGGGAAGACTCGGTGCCTGACGATTCCTCGTCTGGTAGGATGGCGAGGACGCCCAGCTGTCGTGGGGTGTCGTCCGCCGGTCCCACGCGGGAGGCTCCGAGAGAAGTCCGAGGCGTGGCCCAGACATCCCCCTCTGACAGGTCCAGCTCGGGGTACGGGTCTGGACCGGCGGCGGACGCAGTCGGACGCCGAGGGGGCCGAGGTCGCGGCGGTGTAGCCCACACCTGGCTTTTGACAGACGCATCGCTGCTGCCGGCCTCTGAGCCGCCGTCCGAGCCCAGTCCGTCAGGATTGCTCTGCAGGCTATCCGGGTTACTTGACACGTCCTTCCCGTCGTCGTTTGAGGTCTGTTCTCCATCCTTTGCGGCTGTGGACGACTCGTCAGCTGCTGTATCGGACTGGGGCGACCCCGTTCGCTCCCCTGCGGCTGTACCGGTCTCCTGAAGTCGCCCCAGTCGCCAGCCGTGTACCACGGGAGAGCCACCGGGTCCACCACCGACTGCCGCACTCAGCCGCGTCCCCGCTGCCGCAGTCGCCGCCGCCTCCCCTCCGGTCTCTCCGTCCGCCTCTCCCCTCTCCTCCATTCCTAGTAACGACAGTGATCCAACACTCGACGGTCGACGGCGTGTCATCCGCTCCGCCTCTGCCGGTGACGGATCGGACCCATCATACGCATAGGTCCAGCGACTCGTGGCGAGTCTGCAGGCGGTGAGAGCCAGTCGCGCCTCTCGGACACACTGCAGCCAGGCAGCGGCGGCGGCGCGCGGGTCGGCGGCCGCCGCCGGCTGGCAGCAGGCCGGGACCAGGGAGAGGAGCCGCCGCGCCCCGGCGCCGTACAGGTCCGTCTCGGTGACCCGACTGCGCTGTGAGGCCATCAGGTGGGAGCAGGGCAGCAGGTGGCGCAGCACCAACTCCAGCAGCACGTCCTCGCAGTTGAGGTTCAGCAGGGTGTGCAGGAGGGAGAGCGTCGCCACCGCCAGCTGCCAGCCGGAAAGCCGAGCGTTAGATGTCTTTTTATTACAAAATTTAGGCAGGATTTAGATGCAGAAAATGGGAGAAAGTGGAGGACACTCATAACAAAATAAGCAGAACACCCGTTGAGTCAATGAATGTTATTTTGTTTTGTTTTTCAGCTACATAGATAGTGACTGTCTTACACTTTTAAATGTTATTAATGACAAAAAATAACCAAATGGAATTTAGCGATACCTATCATCGAAAGCCATGACACACTAGTCCAGTGATGACAGACTAGCAAAATCTTGATTAGCACAGACCCATCATCATCAACCTCCACATTTCCGTCGTCCCTCCATATGCACCAGAAACACATATCCCAAGACACACACAACGTACCCTCTGCGTGGCAGCAATCCGCTGTACCAGTGTGTCGATGACGGCCACCCCATCGTGTCGGTGCCGGAGCAGCAGTCGTACCAGGGCGCGCACCAGTCCCGGGTGGTCCACAGAGCGGATACACAGCTCCAGGTACGTGGTGGCCGTCACCACCGCCTCGGACGAGCTCTGGGGAGAGAACACAGGGCGGGGGTCAGTGAGGAGAGGTCGCCACCACCGCCTCTAAGGGGCTCCGCAGAAAGCAGCACACAGAGGAAAGTCAAATATGTGAGAGCCAGTAGGGGTGGTCTGAAACTAGCATCAAGACGTGGCGTGGTCTTGCGGCGCTTGATTTCTGTTCGTTTGGCAAAAGTAGGTCGCATGTTTGGCCAGTGTGTCATGGGTTTTCCACTGAGTTATCCCCTGTTGTTTGGCATTTAATATTTCACGGGTTCTGACATCCATCTGAGCTGTGTTTGCGCCCGGTATTTACAGCCAAGGCACTAAAAACGGTGCACAAACCGTACTCTAACCAGAACTCCCTCACCCTCACGCCCCCTCATATCGCGACCTTTGAACTCTGCCTACGGTCAACAAGGTACCCGAAATGCAGCTAGGCCCGGTATCAGCGCGATCTCGGTCCCACGCGTGATTCGGCCCAGTGCAAAGGCCATGTTGACAATGACCAAAACGGCCGCTGTTATCAGCCTGTCCGGCTGCTGGCGGTAGGGGACAGCGACTCCGACCCGGGGCCGTGGCTGAAGCCAACCCGTGGTACATGTGTAGACGGTCGGAGCTCAATGACTAGAGCGGGAAGAGTTGAAGAGTCTGACGGAAGGGGGTCTCAACTCACGGGGTCGCATAGGTAGCTGCAGCGTGGGGTACTCCTGGATGTAGAGCTAACTAGAACTTCGAATGTCAAAGTTTTCAATTAGGCCATTATGTAATTAACAATTTAAGAGACACGAGCTGTAATTACTGAACAAAGTTGAAACATTGCCTCCATTCGATATTTACCAAGAGCCTCATTAGCTTTATATGCATGTGACGCTGAATAGAAATAAACTGGGCTGTTTAATGTCAATAACGACACTTCTGAAATCCTTACGAAAATTTAAAAGGAAAAATGGATATCATATTCTGACAAATTAAGGATTTGGGGGGGGGGGCGGAAACATTTCAATATTTGATGTGCAGAGATGATGTACACATACTCATCCTGAACCAGCCACGATATCATCTAACTAAGCACTGCAGGTGCTCCGAGTGACAGATGGGCCATGCAGCAGAGAGCTGATGTCCGATACGACAGCCTGCGTTTGGTGCGGGACTCGGCTCAAGTGTCAGCTATGTATAAACAGCCGTAGTGAAACTGCGCCGTTGATCGGTATCGAGCCTGACGGCTGTATCGGACAGCGATACCGCTCCCTGACCGGGTAGGACTAACTACTTATCGGCTCAATAGAACGAAATGGCCCGCCCATGGGACGTTGCACACGCTCCCTGACATGAGCGACAGGAGCTTTAACATGCAATTTGTCAAAAACATAGATACGTGAAGTTCCCGTAAGAAAACATGGTCCCATTTCAGAAAGCTGAAGTGGACGTTTGGTAGAGTTTAGCTCAACTCTAACAAAGTTAAGCTCAGCACAAAAAAAAAATCCGGAAAATTTGATTTAGGTACATAGCTTTCAGAAGCAAAAATATTTAGAACTGCCAACTGTACCAACTTGCCTTCATTTCGTTCGTTATTGATCCCCGAGCGTCCTCACCCGCCCCTTACCCCTCTCTCGCCCCCTTCCCTTCCATCCGTTTCACCCCGTCCTAGAGGCCGCTCAAACCCTGCTGACCTGGTGCAGTGCCGGTCCCATCACGGACATCAGGAATCCCCCTCATCCCTCCCCTTCCACCCACATTTCACTCGGTCTCGCCCCGGTACTCCACTGACCTGGTGCAGTGCCGGTCCCATCACGGACATCAGGAATCCCCCTCAGCCCTCCCACCCCTCGCCCGTACTCCACTGACCTGGTGTAGTGCCGGTCCCATCACGGACACCAGGAATCCCTCTCATCCCTCCCCTCCCACCCGCTCCCGTACCCTGCTGACCTGGTGCAGTGCCGGTCCCATCACGGACACAAGGAATCCCTATCACCTCTCCCCTTCCACCCCTTTCCCGTACTCCACTAACCTGGTGTAGTGCCGGTCCCATCACGGACACCAGGAATCCCTGGTAGACCAGCTCCAGCAGTACGGCTGACACCATCGGGTGGCATGTCTGGCGACGACAAACGGGGATGGTTAGAGGGTGCGATCTCATCAAGGTTTGACTTGTGACCTGGTGGTAGTATGACCTGGTGATATCCATCTAGAAATGAACATCAAAGTATTAAACCTGAAATGCCGCAAAGATGACGAAAATGTCAGCTTCATCTTAGAAAGATGGCAAGTGACGATAGTTAAGGGAATTAAGCCGTAACCAGTGGAAAGCAGTCGTCGAGGCGTCGAATAGCACACACTATTATCAGCATAGCAGATAAAGCTCCATATTGCCTTCTACGTCTTACGTCCTTATACATTCAATGAACACAACTTTCCACGGAAAATACCACCAAACCAGCCACACCCACTGGCGCACTGTGGCCTCAATCTTTCCATTTCCATCCTTTCCACTTCCAACCTCTCTCACCTGTAGCACCGAGTTGCAGAACTGCAGGGAGCAGACGAAGGCATCCACCTCTGGTAGATCCTCGTCCTCGGCGGGCGGTGTGCGCGGCAGGGCAGAGTACAGGCCGCTCAGACCAGTGGCCAGCACCTGCACAGCATAGGTACGGGGTACGGGCGAGGTACGAGTCAGGGCGAGGTACGGGTCAGGGCGTGGAAGAGGGTGGTACGTACCTACAACATACGGTCACGGCACGGGCAGGTCAGGGCATGAGAGGCACGGAGTGGTAAGATGATGAATGAATCGGCACCGGGGTTGCAAGGTCAAAGAAATTATTGATCACTGGAATGAGATGGCCAAGGAGACGATAGCCTTGAAGACGGCACGATTCAATGATTACAAGGATGGCACGAAGACAAAACGGTCACATATCCCGGACCGTTTATGGCCGCCTCACCTCACAGAAGTCCGAGTGGTGCACGATGAACTCGGCCAGCGGCCGGCTGTCGGCGGAGAGCCGGGTGCAGCGGAGCAGCGCCTCGCGCGCCGTGGCGCCCACCACGCCGGCGCTGTGCACAAACTCGACCAGCAGCGAGAACACCACGCAGCTGGAGACGCTGCCGTCCGGCTCCACGCCCAGAAACAGGTCCAGCAGCGCCGGCCGGGCCTGCAGCGCCGCGCACAGCTGCGCCAGCACCAGCACCAGCCGCCGGTGCTGCTCGGCGGCCGGCGCGCTGCGGCACCGCACCAGCAGCGCCGTCAGCGGACGCAGCAGCGCGCGCTGCTCCAGCAGCGAGCCGCCGCCGGCGCGCAGCAGCTGCTCGAACACGCGCAGCAGCTCCGACTGCAGCAGCGGTTCGAACTGGCCGCAGCAGCTGCTCCAGGCCAGCAGCCGCTCCGGGACGCGGTTGGAGAGGAACAGGTCGGCCAGCCGGCCGGGCAGGCTGCCCTGCTGCTGCTCCAGCTCCCAGCAGACCAGCGCCCGCAGCTGGTCTGTGTGGTTCAGCACGGTGTTCACCTCATCCATGGTGACAGCAACAGTTCCATCCTGCACAATGGGAATCATCATTTCAACATTAGTATGCATGCTCTCAACTAAATCAAAAGAAGCTGGATCTTGTCTTTTAATAAGAAGTGCTTTTGATTCCTCGCCATTCCATAGATCACTTATTTTAACTACATATAGGTAGGTACTAACTTGTAGTTTAAGATGATACATCTTTGGTTACATGCACATTGCACACACCCAAGCTGATTCAAGTGCATATAATATAAAAGATTTATCCTCCATACCTGATGTGCCTGCATCTTGGTCCATGCCTGTTCCCAGTGTGAGTGGAAGCTCTCCACACAAACATCAATGTCCACCTCATCCTTCACTGGCAGACTGGTGCGGAACCTGGCCAGGATGGAGTCCCCGAAGGGCGCCTTCTGCAGCCAGCTGCTCATTGTGCCAGGCGAGGCTTCACTTCATGTGACTGAACACTGGGACCAGCTTGGTCAAACCTTGAGCTGGATGTACCTGAGATGCTGTGCAAATAGCTATCTGAAAGAAAATTTATCAAATGTTGAGATCCCCTTTTAACATATCATGATGGTAATACATACATAATACATGCATACATATGTCAAGCCTCCAAAACTAACAAATACAAGTTGGCCATGATCTTGAGATCTTGTCGAAATTGCCATACTTTGCAGACTGGGTTGTAGGTACCTAAGTAGGTAAGCCTGTAAGGTTAGGTCTGGTTCAATTGTTTTTTTTTCTTTTACTTGCACCACATGTAAGAATCATATCTGGATTCAGGATGTCAAATAGTGTGAGAATGCGCAATATTTATGCCTGGAAAGTGAATCAGACTTTGTCTGAACATTAACGCTTAATTGAGGCAAATTGGAAGAGACTTAACACCTACCTACCTTACCTTAACCCTTCACGGATCAGTCACATCCAAATCGGGTCCTTATCATTGCAATGAATGATGCCTTGATTGCATTGCAAGAGAAAATGCACGCACGGCAAAAATCTTATCGGAAGAGACGTGTTCAGGCTTGAGAGAGTTTCCTGCTATTTCAAGTCATTTGATGCTAATGATAAAAATTATCCGATTTGATTGGCTTAGCAGTTTATTATCTGCCTAGATTGACCTCACCTTCAAGAATCGTGTATACTCTGAACACTACACTCATCAAATGTCGCAAGTGCGGCATACACGTAGAGTACTAGTGAAGGCTCACTTGCGCTAAATTAAATAGTTGCAAATTAATCTTATAAACCTTTTGCACCTCTCCTTTCCAAAGATTTAGCACCTAAGGGATTATCACCATCGCACTCAAAAGCCCATGACTAAGCAATAAATGCGAAACGTTGGGTGATTCCTTGCGTTTTTTATCCCCTGTTAAAATGAATTCAAAAGTTTAAGCCATACATGATGCACTATTATATGTCACATTCAGCACCTACTTTACATATATGATATAAATCAGAAAAAGCGCTTCCAATGAATGGCACTGAGTTGTTTTTTGGTGAGTTAGAGGAAAAATGTACATGAACTTGCCAATTGGATCAATCGCTTTATTTGTATTGCTACCGGCAACGTTATTGCCTGGCGCAGTACCTACACAAGCAAAGCTACAATTTAATACTGAGGCGGCCAAGAGCCTAGGTTAGAAATAAATAGTGCCATCTAACCGGCCATAAATTCAATGAGAAACTGAAGTCAGTCATTCTATCGAAAAAAAAAACATCAGATTTCAAAAGTCGGTAAGACTTAGGCCTACCCTACCTATAAAAAATACAGTAGGTAGGTACTTTCAAGATAGGTAAAATGTACGATTTAAAGAGCAAGTGCATCTCCACAGGGACTGTCGTAGCTCCGACTGATAAGAGCTTTTTTATATGGGTGCTGTCGGGGCAGCAACACCTTCTACGGGGCCCTGAGTTCAGATCGCCTCATAATCATCAAAACGCGACAGGTGAGGAAAAGAACCGTTTGGAATCGATCATTTTCAAGCAACGTCAACAAACATTAAGTTTAGAAAGGAAAATGATTCAGGGGCATGGCCCCGTCCCCCCCCCCCCCCCCGGCGGTGGAGTCCATGCTCATCGGGTCACGTGTCGTCGTTCCAACAACACGTGACGTGTCACGTCGCTGTCAACTGGCTCTCCCGGTGCAGTGGTATGCGGGAGCAGTGCCATGTGGCAGCCGGCTGAGACACCGGCCCGGAACGGCAGCCGCCGCCCGGGGCCTATTTATACCACTAACTTCTGGTGGCCGCCTGCTCAGTGTATCGCTTGTCCCTGAGCGCGACCTTGACCTTTAAGGTCAGCCCGGGCCGCTGCTTTGGGCGATCGATGGCCGGCGCCGTTTGACCTTCAGCGTCCGGCTGAGCTCTGCCCCGCCTGCGCTGCGCCCGAGCTGTCCCGTGGGAGGCAGAATGTGGCGACTATACGACTTCGAAGGAACTTCGCTGCGATGTCCGGACCGAAACCCCGTAGTGGATGAGGATATTTAGAGGCCTTCTATTCTATGCGTCATTGCTCTTCACCGTCGCTTGCTTAAAAAAAAGAGAAATTCTCGCTTTCCCGTAACTTTTGGAGTGTCTTTTTTGTAACTACTCCTCTACAATATTTCATCTCTCTACCATTCTAAGCGCTGCCGCTGTGAGTTGACCCTCATTAGAGCACCTATTGAACATTTGTCACATCGCTCCGCCGCCTCGCTCTATTCCCCACCATGGAAGCAATCTAATCGTTTCACCTAGCGGCCTCAGCGTACCTACTCAGGACTCGGTATTGACCCGCGCCGCCCACCCTGTATAGATCCTGATCGACCTCATTGTTACAGTTCGGCTCCCGAGGCGGCGGTGGCCTCTCTTGACCCGGACACGCGGCATGCCGTAGAAAAGGTCAGAAAGGTAGGTGTAGGTATACATTGGCTTATTGAGCTAGGAGGTCAACATTCTCAATCAGTCAAGCGTTGACCCCCGATCAGTATTGGTTATTGGAGTTCCTGCATTTTAACGAGCTGTTATGTAAGTGACGAATGCTGAATAGAAGAACTCATTAATAAACGTTGGTGGAGAATCATTCGAATGACCCATTTGAACCTAAACCTTTTGCAATAGAACCCTGAAAAGGTCACCGACTGCAACTAAAGGGAGGTCACGGACTCACGATTGCATCATCGCAATGACTCAACCAGCGTTATCTAAGAAAAAACAAAGCTTATTTGATAACAGAATTGTCCACTCGGATCCTTCTCAGTAAATCCCCTAGACCAGTAAACATCTGAGAATCCAGGGATGCGGAGCGGTAGAAATTTCAGACGGCTCCGGCTCCGGCTTCGGCTCCGGCTCCGGCTCCGGGTGAAATGTCATGGCGGCTCCGGCTCCGGCTCCGAGTAAAATGGTCCGGCTCCGGTAGCTCCGGCTCCGGCTCCGGCTCCAGTACTCAGTATATCCCCTATGCAATTAAATACAGGTGGAATAAAAAAGACAATAGGATTGGTACACGTTGCTTCTGTATTTGCATAACAAGGCTATTTTTGTTTTTTAGGGCCTTGGCTACTTTTATATTTTGAATACCACATGTTTTACTGCCTTGCACCTACTGTCAAACCGAACTAGGTCAATAACTTTTTCCTCTTCAAAAAAGGAGCCGGAGCCGCCCCCTTTTTTGACGGCTCCGGCTCCGGCTCCGGCTCCGGCAAAATATGCCGGCTCCGGCGGCTCCGGCTCCAGCTCCGGCTCCGGCTCCGCACCCCTGTCTGAGACTATTCTCTACTATACTATTTTTCACGCCGACATCTCGCAATCCGTCTGTTGCATTCTGGCGACCAGAATAGCCCGGAAGCTCTCCTGGAACCCGCACTCGGTCGGTATTTGTGTCCAACACCCAGCGGCTATTCGGTGGGCCGTTCAATCAACACACAGGTCTCTCGCTCTATGTGGTTGCACATATTACCCTCATCGCGCTACCTGTTCCGGTGACGTCAATGTGACGTCACTGTGGAGCAGCTGCGGCTCGAGCTGATGTGGTGAAATGACGTCAGCGGCGCCGGGTCGGCTGGTCTGTCCCCCGTGCTCCGTGCACTGTAATACACATTACACATATGTATGTAGCTTCGACATCCGACCCCATTCTGTCTCCGTCCAGCTGTCTCTCTACGCTTGTTTATCTGCCTGTCCGTCTGTCTGTCTGCATGCCTGTCTGTCTGTCTGCAATTGTATGTCCGTTTGCAGTCTCTCTCTCTCCCCCTCTCTCTCTCTCTCTCTCTCTCTCTCTCTCTCTCTCTCTCTCTCTTTCTCCATCTCGCTTGGCACGAGAACCCGGAACCGGACGTGCACGTCTACTATGAAGCTTACAGGCCCGAAGAAGCTCCGGGACGACTGCTGCGTTTGAGGACATTAGCTTCGTGTGCTGCATATTGTTAGCAAAAGTTGATGGGAACAAGGAAGATGTAGTGGAAGTGTAGGCTAATTAGTTGGTCGATATCCAGTACCTCCTACGCTAGTCTGAGAAAGCCAGAGAGATTTCATGAAATGACCAGTTTATTCTGATGATAGAATAAATAGCTGGGTCATGTGACCGAAAATATATCTAGGGCGAAAGCAGAAAACGTATCACAAACTTCTGAAAGAATCTTGTAGCGAACTGTGGTCCGAGGCACGGCTCAGCCCCGCCGCGTGATCGTGTATAGCTCTGCCACTAGATGGCACTAGTATAAGCTCCTGGAGGTAGGCTGTACCGCACGACAAATGAACTTGTTCGCGCTTCTCTCACTAGAGGGCAGGGGCGTCGAGCGCCTGAAGATATGCTGTACCGCAGTACTTGAAATGCACACACCAAGTTACTTACCCTGTGATTTCTTCTTGCTGTGAAGCAAATGTGATTTCGTGAATAGAATATGCTGAGAAAAACTAGTGAAAGTAAGAGATAGGCTGAGAAAAACAGCCATTTCATGTTAGCATAAAGATAAACTAAACCTAGTTATAGACGCGAGGTTCGCGGGCGCGGTAATACCTATAAGTAGGTTTACCTATACCCATTACTCATTGAACTACACATGAGGCATACTTTCAGTACTTAACAAAGATTTATCAAGGCTTAGATTTATGGGGGATTTATCGTTCCACTCTGGTGGTGCAGACACAAGCTCTGACGCCACGCTCCCGTGCTAGGTGGCTCTGCGCTCGGACGGTGCCGGCTCGTCTTTCTTTGTTCGTGCTGAGGAATCTCGCCGGACGCCTGGTGGCTATGACTCATGCCGGGTGCCGAGGCGCCTCGGCTATCCGCCGCCATCTGTGTATCGTCATTCGTCCCCGTCGCCGAGACGGGGCGATACGGAGGAGGCCACGGCGACTTGGGTTCCTTACAGTGTTCGCCACGGGCCGGGCCAGCCCAACGGGCCATGGGCCGGGCTGGGCTACGGGCTGGGCCGGGCCCCCAAATATCATTAGTTAACGGGCTATGGACGGGCCGGGCCAAGAGCTTTGTGCACTATGGGTTTTGCGACTAATGTCAAATTAAGAAAATTTGGAAACTGATGGTAACAAAACCCACTGGGAAAATACAAAAACTAAACCAAATTTAAGCAATGTGAAAGAAAACCTACTTGATATTGAATTTTGGGAATCTTGAGAATTATCCAATATCACATCATGTCACACATAGGAGGGTTTTCATAAAAATTCCGCAACCAAAAAGATCAGAGAATCTCTAGCATCATTAGTTAGTTAATAAAAGTTAAAATGTAGTCATCAGAATAACTTACTTAGCACTACAACTCCAAAAACTAAGAAGCCACTCAACAATGATGGGCTACAGGGCTACATTAAGTTTAACACTTATATATGGCGATAGTGAGACAATTCCAACACAGTCTCTTTTCCTTCACCGACGGCTTTTTAACGAACAGAACCTTAAAAGGATACTCACAAAACACACTGTAAGTAACGAGGAACTCTACAGAGTATTTCGCGATGAAAGCTTCTTTAAATGTCCATAAATTTGTCAAAATAAATCACAACAAACCAGCCCCTTCTCAACAAAGTTTGCAATCATGGCGGCGGCGCTATGTTTATGTGGCGGCATCTAGGTAGTATACACAACAGTATATCAAATAAATACGTTTTTTAAGTAAGTATCAAGGTGAAAAACAAAATTAAACAAGTAGAAAATAAAACCTAAATCATGAAGTCTGAAAACTCGAGCGAAAAACAAAACAAAACTTGATCATATATGTTTTATTATACAATTGGTCAGAATCGCTACCTGCCGCAGCTGCGACAATCAAGAAGTGTTCGCTCATTTTCGATTGATGGTGATGATGCGTAAAAGTCGCAAAAGTACCCAATGACATTTCAAGCTTACCATGTTTTCTGCTTACGCTGCTAGCGATATCCATATCTTGAAAAGAGCTTAACATAAAATAGCAAGGAAAGTAGCAGATAGTTGTCCACAGATATTCGGTTGACACGTGGGCATGAATTGAAAATAGATTAAATCAGTTTTGCTGATAAATGGATGGATTTTCTCTTTTTTTTTGGAAGACAGTGCTAAAGTTAGTGTCACCTATTTTGCATGCTTTCTCAGGCTTTTGATATTGCAGCATCTATGGAGTGAATTTAACAGCAAGGTCAATCCCAGACAGATTCATCAATTGCCATAAGTCAAGCTTTTTTTCTGCTGGTAAGTGCTGGGAAGTATAGAGTATGTTGCAAATACTACCTTCAAGTATGCATTAGAGTCACCAATTATGAATGATAATGTTCACACACATCAGCTTGCAAGATAACTTTACTCATAGAATGTAGTTAATATAATCATGTAAACTTTTTATAGGTGTGTAATCATGACCTAATTGACTGAGGTGCTTGCTGTTACTGTTAAAATTTGTGCCATAGGTGCTTGAAATGATTATATTCATTGAAAAGAAGGGGGTCATGATTGCCATGTTAATATTCATGCAATTTGAATTGTTCTCAAAATAGTGTAATCAATCATGCTTATTATAGCAATAGACTAAGACAATAACTAGATTGCTATTTTTGACGGGCCGGGCCGGGCTGGGCTTGGAATATTTGCCAAGAGCGGGCTACGGGCTGGGCCGGGCTCTGAACCCATGGGCCCGGGCCGGGCTGGGCTGGGGATTTTGGGGCCCGTGGCGAACACTGGTTCCCTAGGACCAGGTAACGATCGGCGACGGGCGGAAATGGCGTACCATGGCGCAACATCCGTCCCGGACCACTGCTGTATGTGTGTGTGGGGGGGGGGGGGAGGCTGTGGACGGACCGGTAGACCAGGAGGCGGGCCCCGTCAGCCAAACCCACTACCCCAGCCCGCAGTGCGCGGCGCTCGTCGTCTGCCCATATAGAGAAGAAGCGCGAGGCGCAGGTGAAAGGTTTCCGTGCTCCGTAACTGCGCAGTACGCACACTGTTACCATATGGGGACTGGTGCCATGCCGAGTTGTCACCGATAGGCTCCTTATTAGAAGAGTACCGTAATGTTCCAGAAGGCCAGTCAGATCACATAAATCATGTTGCGTGACTTATGTAAAAGGATTGCTTCTCGGACAAACAACGGATTTCGACATTTATCACTTCGGTTACTGGCGTCAGTGGATTTAGGGAGCAGCACAGCGGAATAACCAATCTCCTGGCGTCTCCCAAGTTTTGCCTTTCAAGTCCATTTTACTTGCATAAAACATAAACTATCTGTCCCTCGCAACAAGTGAACATCGACGACCTTTTGGAATTTAGTTTCCATCTTCGGGATTATGTTCTTAGAAACGTCACATACCGTTTACCTTTATTCGCCAAGGCCTTCACGATTCATTATCAAATGCACCTGATCTCTTCCACATAGATCAACCAGTGTTTGACGCCACGCCTATTTGTACACTCGGGGGCAGATTGATGTTCCACAACTCTTTATCCACCGGGCTCCTATGGCTCAGCATTGGCAGCAGCCGCCTGGTAACGGTAGACTGTGCCGCTTCACTTACTTGTCAAGCGGCACAGCCTACCCACACCGTATGACACCGGTCTGGTTCGGTGGCTGGAAGGCGATGTGGGCCGCCTGTGACGTCAGCGCAGCGGTAAGGGCCGAGCCCGGGGGCATGGCTCGGGTCGGCGCGGCGCGGCGGCCGGCGAGGGCTGGGGAGTGAGGCGGGGTGGGAGGGTGGGAGCATGGACCATCGCGCCGCGCGGCTGAGCGAGTGTAGTTGACTCTCGCGTCTCAAGGCGGCAATTATTCTACCTAACAATTGCGCTAAAGCAGTTGTTAAAATATCCTATGCCCAAGACAGCGCCTATCATCATACTTGCCATGAGCATTACGGCATATTTTAACGTGGCATTGGGACAGCCGATAGAATTTATATCACACGTGCATCGAGTTGCGGAGCTACATTGTTTATAACAGACAAGTATTTATTAAGGCCTTGATTGAGCTCATTGGTGTCTATTATTTCGCACAGCAATCGTCCAGAGACGTGGGAACTGCGGTTTTTGGATAGCGCGGCAGCCAACGCCCCAACTTTAAGCAAATTTTACTGTTCCTCTAATGTGTGATCGCAGCGACCAAAAGCAAACCGTTCCAACTAGGAGCAAATAAGTTGCGCACCTGGGACGGTTCGAACCGGGCTTCTCCAACCGGTCACCCTACGACGCTATAGCGTGCATCCACTGAGCTACCGAGACCACCGACTACCCGCAGCGGTCAAACGCGATAATATGTCACAAAACTGTCATTGGCGGTCAGCGGGTGAATGTCATTTTGTTTTGTGCTGACGGGGACCATTCCCGGTAGCTCAGTGGATGAACGCTCGTATCGTGAGCTGACCGGTAGGGGAAGCCCGGTTCGAAGTTCGAACCCTCCTGAGTGTCCGACTTTTTGGCTCCTGGTTGGAACGGTTTGCTATTGGTGGCTGCGACCTCATATTAGAGGAACAGTAATAATCGCTTTAAATTGGGGCGTTAGCTGCCGCACTATACCCATACCTCTAGTTCCCACGTCTCTAGACGATTGCCGTGCGAAACAATAGACACCAATCTGCTCAATCAAGGCCTCAATACTAACATGTTATGCAAAATATAGCTCCGCACCTCGATGCACGGGTGACAAGTTCTATCGGCTGTCCCATTGCCACGCTTAAGTGCTTCGTAATACGCATGGCAAGTAAATGATAGGCGCTGTCTTGGGCATAGGGCATTTTAACAAATGCTTTAGCGCAATTGATGGGTAGAATAATTGGCAAATTGAGACGCGAAAGTTAACTACGCTCGCCCAGCCGCGCGATGGTCCATGCTTCCACCCCGCCTCACTCCCCAGCCCTCGCCAGCCGCCGCGCCGCGCCGACCCGAGCCATGCCCCCGGGCTCGGCCCTCACCGCTGCGCTGACGTCACAGGCGGCCCACATCACCTTCCAGCCACCGACCCAGACCGGTGTCATACGGTGTGGGTAGGCTGTGCCGCTTGACAAGTAAGTGAAGCGGCACAGTCTACCGTTACCAGGCGGCTGCTGCCAATGCTGAGCCATAGGAGCCCGGTGGATAAAGAGTTGTGGAACATCAATCTGCCCCCGAGTGTACACTGGACCGGTCCCGCTTCCGCACCACGCCCTTAGCTCTCCCCCACAAACAAACAGCCCTCGCTGCCGTCCGGACCGCTGTGTTGCACCTCGCTCTACCGCCTTGCTCAGCCAGCCTCAGCACAGCGCGGCCCGAGGGTCGAGCTGCAACCGTCCAAACAACACCCCGACCGCCACCGCAGCATCTCGGGGTCCCAGCGACGCGCCTACCACAGGCAGTAGTCAGCACACAGAGCCAGCAAACAGTACACAGTGCGGCCCATCCCACTCAACTGCACGGCTGAGGTCAGTCGCCAAACAAGGAAGTGACGCCCGCCGCAGAGCTGTGTCTGGGGACATGCCATAACACGTCGTGACGTGATTCAGACGAGACGTAACGTGATTTGGGCGTGCCGTAACGCGTACCTACTCAGTGATAACTTGACGCCGAATCGAGGGTCGTACTTTGTTTCTTGACACATCACACATGTAGGCAGTCAGTTCAAGAGGCTTCCGTCAGATAATTTCGTTTGCTTTTAGTGTAGGTATGTAGACGGTCCTGTCTAGACTTTCGGAACGATGAGGTTTCAATGTACATACTCATTACTCAGTGATGCTGATTTTTGATTTTTTTCAAGTGTTTAAAGTGCTAATGCTTGGCAAAGTGAAAGTAAACTGGGCATCAGCCCTGCAGCAACGACAACTAACGATATAACGATCATGCGTTCGTGGTTACCTGCATGAAAGCCTGTCTCATCAGACGACGGAAACAGAATTCTCGGCTTTTGGGTACCTACTGTATAATAAATAAAACTGCACAGCCTCATGACGCACACGAGAAACCAGACCAGTGATTAATTTGATGAGTTGATAGCTGAGCGTGATATCATCAGTCATTGTCATGACACGACACTCCCTGGGGTGCGAGACACGTCAACTGTGAACATTTAGAATCTGGATCTTTCCGAGGGTACATAACGGCCCGCGATAAAATGTGTCTTGTTCATCTTTCAGTCTGTGAGTTAGACACAATGCTTATATTTAAAAGACGCACAAAGTTGGAGTAAGATAAATCTTCTATTATAGTGGCTCCATCATTTCCAAACGTACCGTCTTCTCTATAAGATACAATCGATTATTTAGCAAAAATGTGAGCTGCTTATTTGGTAAATGACAGGCAACAGTGACGGGGCCATGTGAACTTCAATACTGACGCCGAAGACCGCTTAAGGACACCAATGGAAGCATCTACCTCAGAGGCGCAGGGCTGCATGAAGACACCCGGAGTTTCGGTCCCCGCCGTTGAGGCGGTGGGTTGGAGACAGCGGGACGCTTCCTTTGTCCACTGCAGTCCGGTTCGCCCGCCCTCCCGCACCGATCCGAGCCATGGGATCCTCGTCAGCGCCAAGAGCCGGACCCCACCGCATTCCTACATCAATCTGCATCTCTAATGGGGCCGTTCACCGCACCAGGCGGGGACGGAACTGGCTCCCGAGCTGAGCCAATGCATAAGGGACGGAGCCAGCTTCAGAGTTGAGCCAGTACGGGACGGAGGTAGCCCTTGCTCCCGAGGTAATGTTGAGCTAAAACAGCACGCAACTGGCTCCGAAGTTGAGCCAATTCAGGAAGGAGCTGGTTCACGAGCTAAGCCTGAACAATAAGCACGGCGCGACCTGAGGTAGCGATAGCCTAGCTCAGTCTCAGACAATTGCTCCGACTGGATCGCAGCCACCTGAGAAGAGATTGCAGTTATTGGACTCGATCGGAGCATCTTGAGCGCCTGGTAATGCTCCTCAGACGGCCGATTAGCTGGGTTTCGTCAGAAGCTTGCATCAGCAGCTCCGGACACAGATAAAGTATTCCCCGGCAAGAGCGCAGCTGCCGACTAAAATATCATCGGGTACTTACTGGAAATATTACCATTCGAGTCAACGGGTCCAAGAGTTCGCTAGAATCTATAGGTCCAAAATGTATTCTTCCAATACTTCCAATGATCCGTGAACTTATTCAAATCAATGCACGTACAGAACAGCAACAAGAATGTGAAAGCAAAAATGCTATCCAAGGAGCCAGAGCTCATGTGTTTCTAAATTCCTAGAAAGGTGATGGGCGCTGGTTAAAAAAAAAAAAAAATCAGGTACGAAAACGTGTTGGACTACGTAAATTATAATGGAACTTCGTCTCCGCATGACAAACATAAAATAAAATAGAATACGTAACACAGTTGCACCGATGTAAGCTCAATGCAAGAGAAAAGTACAGAATGGATCAGTGGGCAGTAGCAGCGGAGCACCTTCAATTAAGAGGGGGGGGGGGGCACTGCTGACTTTTGGTCCCATTCTTTCCATGCAATGCCCATAGGGCTAATGTTAAAATGCAAAAATCAAAGGGTGCCCCGGTGCCCTCCCCGTTCCGCCGCCTATGTCGGTGGACCAATAACTTGAACATGACGTTTCCGCAAGCAAAAGAAAAACGTTGTTGTACGATATGTCGAAAGGTGAGCTACCGTCGTAAGATTAGGTGCAGTGCTCTCTTGGTTTTGGTGGTGACGTAAACGGAAAAAAACATTAGGTAGACGAGATCTGATGGATTCAGAGAGAAATCGGAGGATATAATATTCGGTAGGGGCTCAGTACGATCAACGCTGATAAATCTCCACTCGGAGGACAAGCCTGCACGGCAGATTTTGCAGCGAGCCGTGCGGTGCGTCTGCGGCGCGTCGCTTTCGCCGTGGTGCGCCGTTTCATGGCGCAGCGCCGCCTTTCGCCGTCGGTTTCACCGGTCCGGTGTGCGGGGCAGGTGCCGGGTCGGCGCTGGAGATGGTCGTGCCCTGCCCCGGACCGGTCACTGCAGACCGCCGCCCCTCACCGTCCCGCCTTGCAGCAGCTTTCTCTCCATCTCTTGCACAAGGAGGAAGTGCGCGGCTCCGGTGGGTCAGCAGTGTACAGATGCTACCGATTTAGGACACCATGATGCGGCCTTTCGGGATTCAGCTCTGTGGACAGGTCTCAAAGAAAGGAGTGGTAAGTATCCTGGGAGCTTCGCCAGGAGCTGTGGGTGCACACGAGACACGCAGGTCGGTTGCTGGCTGGGTCTCGGCGCAACCCATTACAAAACACTGCCGCCCTGACGGTAAGGGTACCGTCCGCGATGTGGCAAGTCCGTAGCCTCGGGACAAATTAGACATGGGCCGAATCGTGGCGTCACAGGACGGAGTTGCACCAGCTAATCTCAAGCCAGAGTGAGGTGATAGTGACAAAGATCCAATTAGACGGCTTTCTCTGTCCCCGCATGCGCCGGTAATAAAGCTGACGTCAGAGAATGATTGGGTGAAACATCAGCCCGAGCAATCACGACGCCGTAATAAGAGACGCCCGCGGAGTATTATTACAGGCATGTCGAGGAAATGAGCGCTGTAGCATCAGCAGCGGTCTTCCCCGAAGTAGGTGGCGTGACAAAATCAGTGTGCTATTTAGAGAGAAACTGCGATGCTGAATGAACCTGATACCATACAAATGCAGAGGCGTTAATGAATGGGGGAGTCCGAGGGATGCGGTGTACGTATAAACCGCATTCAACCCACACACTTTTATAGCAATTTAATTACATGTTTCAGTCCCTCCTAATAGTCATTAAAGTGATACACTCTAATCCACATTTACACATTCGACACTGTCGATACTCGGGAATATTTGCTCGTTAAAATAACTCTAGCTTAGCCCGGAAACTTAAAAAGACTTATTTGTGATGCAGCTCATTGAGCTTATGTTACCTGCAGTCTGTACCCATCCCAAAATGGTCAGAGATATCTGTTATACCTCGCCCACCGTGCAGTTCACCGTCTGGATCACGAATCTGACGCCCTGAAGCTCCGTTCCACCGCGCCGTTCGACCGTGTACCATCATTCGGAGGGGCGGCTCCGTGCCAGGCACCGGCCATATATCTACATTACCGTGACAGGCCGCGCCGGAGTCCTGCTGACCAAACATGCAGCGCCCTGCAGCCCTCAACTCCGACCTCACCTGGCAGCAGGACGGTGACACGGCACCGGGGCTCCTCCGCGGCGCATTTGTCCTGGCGACTGGTGTGGCATTATGCTCGAGGTACCCTATGGTGTTGCTCGTCTAGAAAGGGCATGACATCGGGGCCTGGGGATGTTACAGTGATCAAACATCGCCCTGGAGCTGAGACGATCAGACGACCTGTAGCGACTTGCCTGTTAGGGGCAGGCACAGGCCTCATCGGATAGCATGGTGTTGCATATAGGAGAACACGACCATGTGTGGACCATATGTGGAGAACACGTAGAGATTAATCTGGGGCCCAGCGCGGTTCCTCGATCTGCCTTTGACCTGCAGTACTACATCTGACACATCACTAGTTACATTTGGGTGCCCCAGCCGCTGGGTGTGACGAACAGTTATCAGCCATCAGCTCTTCAGCCTCGCAAAGCTTCAGCATGTAAGACGCTTCCTTGTCTTAGCTCTGTCACACGGGCCTTCGCGCGGCGCCTCTCTGAGCAGGACCGACTATGTATGAGGATGAGGTCAGGGATAGCTCGAAGCGCCAGTTTCATATGGTGCGCAGGTGGGTGTCGTGCCAGTGCTTAGCCGGAGGTCAGAGTCATGTGACTGGTGAGGATATGTAAATGGCCCGACGGCCGCGGTACAGTACAAACCACACTGGCCGCCCGTGTACCACTGTCGCCATTTACACACAGCCCGAGTGTAAATGGCGCCATTTGCATCCTACTCGAGTGTTGATAGCCACCATTTACAACCAGCTCAGAGGGTAATTTCCAGGAAACAGCGCTGATGACGTAGGCCATTTATCTAGAGATGCCCGGAAACCTTCATAACCGGTATGGGCCGCTCTTTAAAACATTGCCTTGTCGTCCCATATTCGGGATTCAGCCACTCCTTTTCCGTGAATATGTAATGTCGATCGTCGTGATAAAATATGCATTCGACGTGCTGCCTTATACAGCTATCCTCCCCCATCCTTCATTACGAATTCCACACACGGCGTCTCATCCACAAGTGTCTGTCGGGGACGGCCGGGCCTGTTGGACTGATGAGGCACACGTGATGCTCTCCTCCAGTCAAATGCCGCAGACGCGCCACCTTGGTCTGCGTATGTCGTTGCGAGAGTCCGAGTCGGTCTGTTTGGTGTCATTTCGAGTCATGTCACGTTCAGTGACGACGATCGTCCACGACTGACGATGAAGGATGTCGGACGCCGCGACTCCGGTGAGATGATGGTCGCCGGCGGATGATGAGCGAATAGGGAGGAGTGGGCCGTCGACCTATGGCTGGAGGGCATGTGACGAGGAGAAACCGTTGACCATGACTATCGTCACACGACAAAGTACATAGCTGTCTACCGTGTGCTTATCTGAAATGATAAACATTCATATTTTGCATGAATTCAAAGCCTGTCGAGCTCAACTTCAACCCGAAGGCAAACGCCTCTGTATATGGTTTGAAAGTGACAACTGACAATCTATCGGTCCAGAAATATCATTCCCGGCTCTCGGAATCTTCCGATCTCGCGCCAGCGTCCCGTCCGGACCCCAGCCCAACCGTCGCGACATGCGACTGGTTTGGGACGGACTGCCCGGGACTGCCGTCCGTCCCTTCTCTAAGCCTGTCTGATGAGGGTCGCTGAACTCCTTTGTATGGGTCGGGTCGGGACGGGTCTCGTCTGGTCTGTTCAGGTCTGGTCTGGTCTGGGCTGGTAGGTGAAGAAGGTCTCTCTGGAGACGAAAAGTATTATCGTCTGGATAACCCACTACTGTGTTGACGACAATCTTACGGCTGGGTTATCACATATCCATGCATCTAATGACCAGCTCGTCAAAGCCCCATGCTCACAGATGACATCAAATCTGGCATAGGTGACGTTGACAACTCCAACAGCTCCCTTCACTCCAACTCTCCTTTCCCAGTCAAACTGCACACCAGCTCTGAAAGTTTCCTACTCGCCCCCAGGTCACTACGGAAAATTGCCCGTAATCGCCGGTGAAGCGCCTATCTAGCGGCTGTCCGTCCCACTGTCACCTTGGAGAAATGATACTTCTGCCATGGACAAACACCCATCACATGACCACATGATAAATGATGTGTTAATGTGGTGCATCGCACCGCTCAGGCAGGTCTGAATAGGTAAATGGAGCCGGTTGTCCCAACCAAACAAATATCAGCGAAGACAATCGGCAATATTTATTTGGCAAAACTTCGTTAGGAAAAATAAGTTTCATTAATTTCATAATTAAGTTCATGAGTCATCGCCGATTGGAATCCTGATGACTAAGTTGGTACAAATGTGAGCTCATTTCGTACCACACCTCAAATCTCATTCACAATTATACCAGCTTATAAATCACAATAAACTGTTGACCAGCATGTGCATGATGGGCGGATGGACGGACTTACGATTTACGAACATAATTTTTTTATATATTTATCAGGTAGGTACAAAGTTCAAACCAAGGAGCGGTCATGGATTAAATCCGCTCGACAAGGCAGCACGACTAAGGACGTCCGCCGTGACCGCTAAAGGAGACCCTTTTTCGCTTACAGTAAGGGACTGATGAGTGTTGGCCAGACTCGTGACTATTGCGCCGTCGTAAGCCAGGCCGTCAAGAGTGATACCGCAATTGGACCATGTTGGGCGACATCGTGGCGTAGTCTTGTACGGGAAACCCTGTGCAGTCTTTATTTGGGCAACCTGGCTCACGAATTCACCATTGGAGACGTCGTGAGGATGAGTTTTATTTAAAGACAAACGGTAATCTTGTAGCCATGACTGTAGTGAATGCTTCCATTGTCGGTGATTTTTCTAATCATCCCCGCGGCAAGTCCGTGATGCAGAGACTATGGATGAGAGTGGTACCGTGACTGGTACAGCTGTTTTTTATCCGTTATCAAAAGGCCTTGAGCTTTGTGAATTAACCGAGTCTCGTAGTGCTCATGGAAAGTTACTGTAGACGAGCTGAACACGTCACGTCAGAAACTTAAACATCGGGTGTTTCCAGCAAGCACCGGCCATCTCATCATAAGCAGAGCCTTTTCTGCACCCCTATCCGACATCACAGATGAGATTCCTTGATACCAGCAGAACCTACCCCGAGTATAAGGGCTGGCCGCGCTGCAATATCTGCTTTCTGCATGCAGCTAATGCAGCTGAGAGGCCACTCCCCAGGGCAGCTACATTCTTTGGCACGCCGATCTCTTCCTATATCGACCTCTCTGGAGCGAGGGTCTGCAGATAAGACCGGGGATGCAACATTCGCACGCTCGACTGAGACCTGCCGCTGATCCTGAGTTCGTGCCTTTTCCTGGCCGTCAGTGGCCAGATGAATCGCACCACAAACTTTCGTGAGAGATGAGGCCTGTCGTTGCGGTCTTCCTCACAGAGAAGCAGATCTGCTGGTTACGAGGAAAATAGTATAATGACGTGGTTAGGGTGTTTGTTCAGGGTCAATTCTTCACATCACGGTGTGTTAGACGAATGGCTTGTTTCCTTGATCACATCCGCTAAATTCGGGCTTGTTGAGCTGGATCCATGCACTTGTTTTTCAGAAAACAAATGTTTGCCATCGGGTTTTTGGTCTGCAACAATGGGATTTTCTTTGTGTTGAGTGGTGGAAATAGCGTGAAATGGGAAGGGCGGCTGTGCAGTTGATATGGTTTGCTGTTCGTGATTACAGTGGAATGCGGTTAGTGTGAGCATGCCAGGACTTACCGGACGTTTGCACCTAAAATGCATACCCATTGCATATCCGCAAATCGCAATTGCATACAAAGTTCATATGCATTTCTGATGAATGCACATGCAATTGCACAATGCACATGCAGTATGCACGCTGAATCGCTCGCCACTCACGACAACAAGAGTGCCCGTCACGGAGCTCAATATTTCCATGTACATAAGTCTGGCTAAAATAACAGATCTAGATAGCTAGAATAGGAATATGTATGTATGGTACGCCATAGGATAGGAGAGGATCCTTTTAGTACCAGAGCATACATTCTCGTTGACACAGCTGGGCGGCCGTCCAGAGCGGGCGAGCGCTACTTCCGGTGACGGCGGTATTGATCGTCGACGAGCCGACTGCTCCGCCGAGCCGCCGCGCTCGTCGGTCGTCGGTCGTCGGGCGGGCAACGAACGACCAGTCGGACGGTTGGTCGGTCGTTGGTGGGGCAGACGGGTGTTTGGACACACAGTTGAACGGTCGGTTGGACGGTTGCTGGTTGTCGGTCGTTGCTCGTCTGTCGTCGGACGGGCAGACGAATGAACGGGCGGTTAGACGGGAATGTTCAATGTTGGACGGTTGGACAGCCGTCCCGTCGGCGCGGCAGACAAAGAACGAATGGGTGATCGGACGGACGACGGTTGGATTAATGGGCTGCTTGGACGGACGGACGGACGGGCATTGATGATTAGTTGAATGGATGAACGAAAGGAAGGACAAACTGACAGTGGACGGTTGATGGGCGATTGAGCGGCCACTGGCGAGCTTCTTATCCAGCACGAGCAACCACATATAGGTAAAGTCGATGCAATATAAAACTAAGGTGCACAGGTATCCAACAACACTCGCATCATGCATGTTGTTTCAGTTCACGTTATCCACGCCTCGCCACGATGACTTTACGGCCGACAAACCGACATGATGGCGGAACCTGACCAGTGATGCCACACCATCAGCGACCGGAAGTGGCAGCGGAGCGGATCGGCAGCGTCTAAGACACCACTTCCGCGTCGGTCGGCCGGTCAGCCGCGCCGAGCAGCACTTTGGCGGATGTCCGAGCAGATAGCGCCACAGACTAACTCAGAATCTGGGCGACACTCCGGTCCTGGAACTTATGGTAATGTAGGGAAACCAGCGTCCATTCTCTGAGAATTACACCGCAGACAAGACAAACGATAGCAAGCCAGCACTGGAAAATCCGCCGGACGCACGAAAACTCTTGGTTGTGACGATGACAAGGGCATCAAAGTCGATGATGATGGGCCGTTTGTATCATTCTTTCCATTGACAAGAACAAGGTCGGCTCCGACTAATGTGTCTTCAGTTCTCACTGCACTCTCTTCACTGACCTGTACGAGTACAATTGGTAAAACACTTTTAAGCCTCTCTCGGGTCCATCATGCAGCGGGGCACCACGGGACGGTTGGCAACTCTCTCACCCTGGGTTGGCGGTTCTCTCCATGTGGTCATGTCATCTGTGTCTCTCAGTGAGCCAGCGTGTCTCAATTTCGTGCGCCGAGTGTTGAACCATGTCCATTGTCACGACAGAGCTTCACTCCATCTGCATTGTGAGACCAGCTGTCGACAGTATACGTGCTACCGACGTGACAGACGGTGCGCAGGGTGGGAGAGAGGGGAAGGGAGAGATAGAGAGAGAGAGAGAGAGGGGAAGAGAGAGAGAGAGAAGAGAGAGAGAGAGAGAGGGGGAGAGAGAGAGAGAGAGAATAGAAGGGAAGAATAGAGAAGAAAAGAAAAGAGAAGAGGAGAAGAGAGGACAGGAGAGGAGAGGGAGAGGGAGAGGGAGAGGAGAGGGAGAGAGAGAGAGAGAGAGAGAGAGAGAGAGAGAGAGAGAGAGAGAGAGAGAGAGAGAGAGAGAGAGAGAGAGAGAGAGAGAGAGAGAATAGAAGGGAAGAATAGAGAAGAAAAGAAAAGAGAAGAGGAGAAGAGAGGACAGGAGAGGAGAGGGAGAGGGAGAGGGAGAGGAGAGGGAGAGGAGAGGGAGAGGAGAAATAAGTATGCAGACTTGAATACGAAGAAAAAGCAGAAAAAGAGACAACAGAGGGGGCGATATTGGCAAGTTGTATAGGGTTCATTTTGTATTATAATCGGCCGCTCACACTTTGCATGCGTCACTCACCTCGCAAACTAGTTGGATAATCTGCTTCGGAATAGCATAACTACAGAGCTTATGAAAAACTTCAGCAGAAAGCCAAAACTTCGCGGTTGAGGTGCTGCACAAAGAATGCAATTCCACAATGAATGCACCACCCGGAACTCTGTGTTTGAGTTTTCAGTGAATTTCACAAAGCTGCTTTGGCCGCTTCGCCGACTCGATGCCACAAACACGAACCTTTTTCGCCGTACCGACTGAGCTCCCTAGAACTCAGTGCAGCGACCCTGCATGCACACTGTCTGTGGTCGGGTACTGAGCGGCTGCAATGCTGCCATTTAAACACGACCGCAAAAATACTGCCAAGGTTGCCTTGTCGCCAATGCGATCCCCGTTCCAGGAGCTCCAGCAAGGGCTGTCTGAGCTGCCCCAGCACGAGCTGTCTGAGCTCCGGTCGTCAAGCGACACGCGAGCTGTCAGTGCTTCGGCGGCACCTGGTACCATTCCTGTGATCGGGGGACTAAGATCGACCCGCCCCTGAGACCCTGCACTGCAGTTGGATCCATTGATCGCACACCATTACGTCTGCCTCGCAACTCAGCGTCTGTGTCAAAGAAATTCTGGGAACTGGCCAGCGCGATGTGCACGGTGAGTCAGTCGAGCTGGAAACGATGGTGGCAGGGTCGAGGGTGCCCGGTGGCGTGGGCGGCGGGGGCAGGGGCGTGGGCGGTCCCATGGCAGCAGCAACACTGATCGATGTCGACGTCTGTCCGTCATATTGTCAGGTGCGGCTCTAGCCACCGTCTCCCACTTTTGATTGATATCACCGTTTGCCGGTTTATGTGAATCGATGCCGGCTTCTGTCCTTTATTTGGTCAGGTGTTTCTTTCTGCATCGATCACTACCGAGGTTCCCAGGAGGTAGGTAAAGGGTGACTCAGCTGCCCGGCTGAGACGGTCGACTGACCACCGATCGATCCAGAACAGCTGGCTGTCGCAGCTAGGACTGAGGGAGCCATGGAAATGGCCGCTCAGCAACAACACAAGGCCTGCATAGCGCCGCGGCCAGCTGCAGCCGATGGAGAGGCGGAGTTCGGTCAGGACTTATCAAAGAGTGTCCAGAGGGTGTCAGAGATAAGAACATACAAAGACTTAGGGAGCCGGGAAGGGAATGCTGAGGACATGATGAATTCCCAATCCTCGGAAGGAATGTCATTAGTGGCAAGGAATGAGCAATGAGCATTGAGCGTCTGATGTTGCACGTCAGACTCGTTCGCTCCTGTCTGGCTATAGTGCTTATCAGATTCGTTGCAGCTGAAGCTGCATCAGATGCTGTTTCTAACTGCAAGCTGCAGAGTTAGTGCCTGTGCTGGGCAGACCGACATGAGACGAGCGTCAGTCACGTCACCCGAGACCGAACCGTCTTGGTTACAGCCCAGAGGTGCTGCCTCAGGTCCTCAGGAGACGTCCGCCTGCCTATATTGCAGCACAACACCCCCAGTCTGCCTCCGGGTACCACCAGCACCGACATATGGGCCTGCCAGCCGACAGCCGTTACACATAACGATATAGCTTTTAGACGGCCGGACCGTACCACCACGAACTCTACACAGTCTATAGGTTATACTGAAAATGCCTTTGCCAGCGCACCCGACATACAAAAAACTTCTGAAGTAGCCACCGTTCTATAGTACTGTATTGTACCGAGTAGCGACTTAACGCCGAGACAGAACCGGACCCGCCTGAAACAGAAGCAGTCATTTCGGACGGTGGACATCCACCTCCCATATCTCATTGCTTTCACCTGTCGCGGCAGCATCGTTTCGAGCTCCCGCTCACACGCAGTCGACAATCACAAAGAGAGCATTTCACCGGCTAAACGACCCGGCGCATTACACATCGTGCCTGGCCGTTGCACACACCCATTGGAGTGTTGGCCCCCTACAGTCGATTGCACAACCTAGCGCAGTAAACGCTCTAAACCCATTAGCCATGAGGGTGCCGCTGTTCTGATAGACGCCATTTTATCGACGCCACTGCGTCGTCGCCTCGCTATCGTTGGACAGCTAATTTATCGTTCCGCCGCACTGTGAACGATAGGCCCCGGCCGGCCTGAGCCGTGACGGACGTGCGTCGCGGGACCGCGTGGGACGGACGCGTCACGCGACGGCCATCGTCACGCGGTGTGCGCCCGCCGGCCGCGTGACGGGGCCGTGCCGTCCGAGGCGCTCCGATAGTCGACCACGGACGCATCGTCACCGCCGTCCGCCGCCGCCCTCTCAGGCGCTGACCGCGTTCGACTAGCGCCGCCGTGACCAGCGCAGTCGTGACCAACTAAAAACGGACAAAAAATACACCGTTCGATCTACGCTGCGCTCGCCCGGCCCGGCGGCCACGATGCGTCGTGACCAAGACCGCACGACCGACCTGACCCCGGCCCATCCTGCGTTGCGCAAACCGGCGCGCTCCGAGGCTTTGTCAGCGGTCAGTCTGATCGTTTGCCGGTATAGTGGCCCCACGTGCGGAGGCGGCGCGGAACGCGGACGGTTTTGGAGCCGCCTCGGACGCGCAGTGACGCCTCTGACTATATGTTGACCGCAGGCCGCTCGGCAGCTGTCCGGACTCAGGCGGGGTGGCGCAACGCCCACTGAGTCAGCGTTTAGCAGCCGGTGGCGGCAGGAGCGCACCCAGCGTCCGCGGGCCTCCGAGGAATGTTGCTTGGGTCGCAAACACACCCAACAGTCCTCACATGGGCATGCGATCTCTTCTGTGTGTTTTTCTGCCGTTTATTGTCTACCATTCATGATATTTACCGAGCCAGAAGGCCGCAGATATGGCAGTCGCACCACGACCCGACTGGCTGAGGCGCCCCTGCTCACCACCACGCCATGCTGCCCCCGCACGTGGGGCACAGCCGCAGTGCTCGGGGTGGGGTCCGGGGTCCGCGGGGAACTCACGTCCATGTCACTCTGCGGTCGACACCATGCCGCACCGGCACCGACGTTCCTTATCAGCGACCACGCGGCTAGTCAGTTAGCGCTGCTAGCCGCTAGCCGCGCTGCCCGCTGACACCGGGCAGCGCGGCCGCGACTGATAGCGTCATCACGGCGCCCACGTGTACCCATCAGGAGCGGGTGTGCGCCGGAAGGGACTGATAGGGGGCAGGTCTCCACGCCGCACTGATGGGTCCTCGCGGTAGACCCCATCCCTCCTAATAGCCGTGGTAGGGCCTAATTTGTGTTGGGGGCTACAGCGGGCCTATCAGTTCCATGCTGTGACACGTGGTGGAAGGGTTGGTGACTGGTTGTTAAAAAGTCATCAAGGAACGGCTGTTCGGATGCGGTGACTGGCGACTAATCAGAGCTATCAGTTCCGCCAGGGAAGGGTGGATGGACCGCCTGGTGCGTATGATACCGGGATTAGTGTGTGCGGGCCGCGGGGGCAAGGATTACCCAATACCTCAGGGAAGGGATCTGTGTGTGGAGCGGGGCGGGGGGCTCATACGTGGCGTCCCCTTTGACTTCCCACAAATACGGTACGGTGACATCCGACAACCTGACGCCATGGATGAAGTAATGACGCCATATGGGCAGGTCTGAGTCGCAATGTTTGAGCGGCTCTAGTGATAATTCCCGCTAACTTCACAGCTCTAATCCTCGCACTCTGCGGGCGGTATCCGTATATTGGTGAGTGGTGGATGCCAGCCTGTATAACATATGGCTAGATTAGGTCTTAGGATTAAGAAGGACCCTTTGAAATAAATGAAGGTGAGCTGTGTCCATTTCGACCAGTCGGCAATCAAAAAGCAGATTTTTAACGGCGGAAGGCTGTCATTACCAATTTCGCACCAAGCTGACCGGTCACGAAAGACTGGTGGGACTGGCGGCATTGAGTTTCATTGACCGATCGGTCATGGAACTGAGCTGCCGTGCACAAACAATGGAGAGGCTACGCCACCAACCGGTTCGCTCCCACCAATCCGGACAGCTTTTTCTGAAAATTGGTATCAGCCGACCGTCCTCAACCACAAGTTGTACCTGTGAGACACCACAAGAGACGTCTAATCCTCCACCAGTGCCACAGCTTTCCAGAGAATATGACAGAGCGTCTGCATATATACCAGCTTTAGAGGGCCGGCGCGTGTGGAGTGTGGGCCCCTGCGGAGTAAAACCGGCAACTCTGGCGCAGCGGTCAGTGCCGGGCGGCGGCGGCGTTCTCCCCTCCCCTCCCCGTCGGGACCCATCCGCAACAGTCCCGGCGCGATTTGGTGCGCCGTCGCGTGAGAAGTGTATTTGTGTTGTTACTTGTTATCGATTGTTGTGTTTGTTATTACGTCGCGTACCACGGGGCTGTGATGCTTGTGTGCCTTGTATCGCGTTGGTGGGCGCTCCGCCGGCCGCTGCCCGCGCTCGCTGTAGCGCCGGCCAATCGGAGGGCCGGGCCGGGCGGCTAGCCAGGCGCCGGCCGAACTGACCTGGGGTCGGGACTCGGAGCGGCAGTCAGTCGGCTCTCGATCTCTGCGCGGTACGTGCCCGTCCGGACACGTGCTCTCTGGGCTCGGGCGTCGCTCCGGCGATTTGAGGCCGTCCCAATAATCTAATACTGGTGGTTCGCCCTTGTGGACGACCATTTTGATGCCAGTATTCCCCCTAAATCTAATACGTTTGCATCTCTACGGAGTATGGTTTCGGCCGTTCGGTCGAACCTACTCGTAAAGTTTCCTTAGCAATTTCCCATAGTTATCCTCTCTTAATCTGGCTTAGCTCTAGTTTAACTCCGGATATAGCGCCGTTTCACCTCAGGGTTAACACACGACATACAATCGCGCACATCAGCGGGATGCGCTCATGTTCGACGGCTCAATGCGTCTGACACGTTCTTGGATTCGTGTTTGTCTCTGCTGGCAAGTGTCTAACCAGCTCATGTCTTGTTCTTGATTTGTCTTGATTTTCGGCACGCATGAGTAAGACTTGTGCGGAGGTTCCTCCGACAAGGCCTTTGACAATACATTTAAGACGTGCCAAGTACAGCTTTGACCTGGCGGTCGCGGTGATCAGTCGGCTAGTCCATCCTCTCAAATGATACAGTCCACTTAAAGCTCTCCACACCCACTTCGACTGCACGTCCCCCGCCACAGTAGGGTGCCAACTCGGGCCACTCTCTGTGGACAGCGGCAGGGCCGCTCCAAGTTTCGACGTGCAGGGCGACCTTTCAACATCAACACGGGGTAGCGGCCACGACATAGTCCTCCGGGGGCCGGATCACTGGGAGCATTTCCACCAGGTTTGCTTATAGTGATCAATCACCAGCATATAGGAAGAGATGGGCAAGCCAGACACCAACACAGACATTGAGTCGCTGAAAGCGAAACGCACCAAAGACCGAAGCAAAGCTACAAAATTGTCGAATGATCTAAAGCGCCTCTACACTCAGGTAGATCAAGGCAATCAGAATGCAGACAGACATGAGTTAGACTACACGATAGAACTCGCTGAAGGCCATCTTTCGCAGATGGACGAGCTGAACTCGCAGCTGAGTGAGATGGGGTTAGAGGACGAATCCCCTCACTACGCGGAGCTTCACAGAGCAGTCGGCCTGGGTAAGCGTCTTCTCGCAGACGCAACTAAGAGAAACGAGACCGCACCTGTTGTGACACAGGTCGTAGCTCCTCAGAACCATTTCAAACTGAATTTCACGCTTCCAAAGTTCAATGGAGACCTCATGGCCTGGCAAGAGTTTTGGGAACTGTACGAAGCGTCAGTACACCAAAACAGTGCCTACTCCCCAGTGCAGAAGCTATACTACCTGAGACAGCATCTCGATGGAGCTGCAGCGCGGTCAATTCAGGGCTTGCAGTTGACAGCAGACAGCTATGAGATCGCTGTTCAAACACTGAAGGAGAGGTTCGGAAAGGACAGCCTGAGGAAGGACACCATCATCGCCAAGCTGCTCAGCCTGCCGACGGTGGCAAGCACCGACAATCTGAAGTCACTGAGACCATAGAGATCTTATATACATAGAGATGACACGCCTATGTTAAAGCACTTAATTTCGTGGCGATTCAGTGGGTCTTTTTAAGCAAGGTTTTCTGGGGTGCCATGGCCCGTGACTTGCATTTTGTAAGGATTCGGTCAAGGAGATTGTGTTCACATCCGCTTATTTTTAAGTACAGTTTTTCTTTTTTGTCTAGCTGTGACGCTTTCGAGCGTTATTATTGAAATGAAATTAGGCATGTTTTAACCTTATGCTCGTATCAGGTACTGCATGTATCATTAACCCTCGCCGTCCGACGGGGGGGGGGGGGGTGCCGCCTCCCTATAAGGTTTTTCACGATAGCTCCGAACACACAGAAGATAGAGAGCTAAAACTTGGCATACCTGACCTTTGATCCAAGCCGCATCTTGTGACACCAACCGCATTTTCAGGTCAGGTCAGGTCACTGACCTGTGACGTCATAAGTGAACCTCTGCACAGTCCTCAGATGTCGCAACTTAGCAACGCCGTCAGTGCCAGAGGAACTTTCACAGGGAGATGAAACTTACAGGATGTAGTATCATCCAGAGGTCTCACAACTTGTACATATATCTCGGGTTTTCCCTAAAAATCACATGAGGTCAGGTCGGCCACGTGACCTCACCATTAGGTATCAGTCAATGGGGAAAAATGAAAACTGCTATGTTAGCGCCGAGAACTATCTCAAACTGTCTCCAGCACATGGAATCGTGATTTCTTGCACGCCTTGCAAGGTCCGATGCTTCGCTTTTGCATTGTTGACATTGCGTGGCGTCATTTATGGTCACTTCGGTCATTGATTAAAGAAAGCGCGGTTTTGAGGCTCATGATTACATATATATAACTGCAATGAAAACCGTAAGACGGTTTGACAAAAGCCAGTTTGTCAGTTTGGCCAACATGTCTTATTTTCTTTGCCCTATTTTAGATATACTTATTAGCATGAGGCTTACGGTTTTCATTGCAGTTATATCCTTGGGTCATTAGTTTTTCATCAATAACTCCCCATCAAATTGAGTTAGCGAGTCGGGAAAAGCCACCAATAAACTCAGGAAGACCTGATGATTCGAGTAATATGTAACATGACCTCTTTCAACCAGCTTCGTGATCTGGGGGAGCTGACCTGCCCTTGACCCGAGGTCAACACCTCAAGTTGACCTCACCCGAACAAAAAGTATCCATTCGACGCGCCTGAGCGAGACGAACACGATGATGCCAAAATCGCGGCTCTCCGACCGTTTTTTTGCGAAGCTATGAAAAACTGAACCCTGGCCCTTGGTCACTTGACCTGACCTCATGAGACCTTAAAATCGGGTACCAGTCCCTGCGTCTTGTAACGGCGCACACGCTTGTTTTTTCCGCGACTCTCTAGCTTCATCAGGGGCGAAACGGCGAGGGAAATCGTACCAACCCCCCCCCCCCGGCCGGCGCGTATGTAGAAAACCAATAGGTCCGGCGAGGGTTAATGTATCATTGAATGGGAACATGCAACATATGTATATTTGAGCTTGCACCGTGCTCAGTAAGGTTCAGAACAGCCGTTTTCACGACGGTTGACCGAAAGCGCCAAACTTGACCAATTCTCAAGGAACCTACCCTGAAAATTCCATGAACCTGACCCAAATGACCTTAGACCTGTAACCTTTTTTGGGGGGACCATGTCAGGGGGGGGGGGTCATAAAACATGCATCGCACAACCCTAGTAAATACAGGGTGGCGCCGATAAATGAAGACAATATGTGCTCCACACAAAACATTAATTTTTTGGCAAAAGTCAGTACTTTGGATGAAAGCTTGGAACTGGGGTGACTGATGGCGACCTGTCGAGCACACTTCACTCGATGAATCCCCCTCCGCGTCGATGACGGCCTCAATGCGCGGCCTGAACCAGGCGCAGGCCTTGGTCAGCATGGTCTTGTCCATCTTGACCATCATCTGCTTGATGGCTGACTTCAGAGAGTCAATATTGTTGTGTGGGTGTTTGTTAGTGTCCCTCTCGACTACGCCCCACACGTTTTAGTCGAGCGGGTTCAGGTCCGGGGAGTTTGGCGGCCAGAACTCGGGCGTGATGTGACTGTGCACGTTGCCGCTCATCCACTCCTGCGTCACCCTGGCCTTGTGGGCGGTTACAGAGTCTTGTTGGAACACATAGGGCCTTCCTCAGCCACTCGGTCGATCCAGGGTTTCACGACGTCACCGTCATCGACGGTGACGTCGACGTCGTGTCATCGTCGACGATGTGCTCGACTTTGGCAATGAAATCGTCGTCTCCGACGGCATCAGATCGTCGGGGATGTTTCTTCCGCTTTGCCACAGACGGGACGTCGCCCACAGACTCATCCAAGCTCCGCTCGACTTTATAATCATGACTTCTGTCGACCTTGATGAAGTTGGCGACCTCGGGAGCCTCGCTGCCGGCGTGAAGCGCCACAATGACCGCGTGCCTTTTCATCTCTTCCGTTATCATCTTCAGCTGCAACGTTCCCTTTTGCTATGGACAACAATTTACATAAAGCATGGAACATGAATGCAAAAAATTATTGCTCTGCACAAAACAGTTTCCTCGTAACACAGGTTTGACATTTGTGGTTATTTACCGGCGCCACCCTGTAGTAAAGTTGGTTCATGTGCTGACCCTTGGTGACCTGACCTGTGACCTGACATGGTATAACGTACGCGAAACATTTTATCTTTGACCTGACCTGTGACGTCATCGGTGACCCCGAGGTCAATGAAATTGGAGTTCCGTCGACAAATTTGACAGGGCTATCGAACATCGTTTGAATGTTACGAATCCGTCCAGTAGTTTCGGAGATACAGGAGGGGGGCAAAAAATGCCCCCCCCACCGCGCGGAAGGTGGCCGGGAGGTCCACCTCCTGCCGGGTTGATGAGAGCCTGAATGAGAGAGAATGTTTTTAGGCGAGCTTTTAAGGAATTCAATAAAAACACAAAATGAAATCATGCTACAAATTTCATTGCTTACCTCAGGAATGAAATCAGCCAGGAAAGAACAGCAATATTTTTAACCAGTAAAACGCCTTTTGGGGCGACCAACGGAGTGAGCGAGAGGGTGGGCCTTGGACAAGCGAATTTGCAAGGGACACCTCCAACTAACTTGTGCACTGCACCCTACTAACCGGTCCCTAGCGATGTGCCAAATTTGAGCGCAATCGGCCTAGCCGTTCTCGAGATCTGGAAGCGGCACCCTGCACGTGCACACGTGCAAAATGGGTCACAACTGACTTTTGCACGGCATCCTACTAACTGGTCCCTAACCATGTACCAAATTTCAGCACAATCTGTTCAGCCGTTCTCGAGATCTGGAATCGACCCCTGCACGTGCGCACGTGCAGCAGCACCCCAACTGTGGCACATGGATATGCATTGCCTAGTGGGTGCCTACCTACATACCAACTTTCAGCGCAATCGGCCAAGTAGTTACCGAGATATTGCAACAATTGCAAAACTGACACCTCTTCATTTTGCACGTGGCACGTGCATAAGCGGTCACCCACATGCATCGAGAATAGTCCAATACTTGGTAGAAGGAATGAAGCTACCCTAGAAAAATCATCGAATGTAAATCGGTCAAGTGGTTGCTGAGATATAAGCCTCGCAAAAGCGTAACCACGGCCGGCCGGCCGCTCATACTCAGAAATTTCCGTTAATCTACGAAAGACTACGCTTGCCTTGCTCGCTACGTAATAATTTCTTCAGACTAACAATGCCTCAGCCATATTGGCACGCTACTGGCTGAAAATAAGTTGCTTAAAAAGACCCACTGAATCGCCACGATTTTAAGTGCATGTCATCTCTATGTATATAAGATCTCTATGACTGAGACGTCTGGTGGATGATGTGACGACCGGAGTCGCTTCTTTGAAGACACTCAAAGCCGAACACACTGGTGATGTTCTTCTGCCCGTCCTGAAAGGGAAGATCCCACCGCCCTGGCGTCTTCAGTGGGCGAGGCAGCGGGGACAGACCATGGGCCAAGAACAAGGAGAGTTCGCAGAATTTCTCGCATTTCTACAGAAAGAAGTGGGGTATCTCGAAGAGGCCGCTCAAGTACCATGCAGCAAGGCTACTGATGACAGCTGTCCAACGGTACAGAAAGCGACAACAAGTGTGCTGAACACTCAGCGAGTTCAGGCAACGCCAGCTCAAAAACCGTGCCCTGTGTGTAAGGGATCCCATCAGTGGCGGCGGAATAGGGGGTGCAGGGGGTGCAGCTGCACCCCCATCGAAGAACATGGGGGTGCAAACATATCTTTTTGCACCCCCAAAATCCGTACAAGGGGCCCGTCGCACCATCCAATACATTTTCTCCTGAAAACCAGTGATCGGGAAACGAACACTGATGTGGAATCATCCGGGATGTCCAATTATGGTCAGGACTCAGGAGCGTCCCATGCTAGTCTTTGGGGCCCCCATACCGACCTAGAAGTGTCCCAAGCCGCGTTTGGTGCTCCACGCGGCATCTGAGGGCCCCCACGACGGCCTCAGAGGGCCCTTTTATGACGATCTCTGAGGGCTCCCACGACGACCTCTGTCCCCTGGGGCCCTACAACGGCCACTTAGGGCCCTCATGACGACCACTGAGGGTCCCACAGAGATTCCAGGGCCCCAAAGAGACTCCGGGGGCTACGCTGGCCTCTGAGGGCCCCTATATGACGGCCTCTGAGGGCCCTATATGACGGCCTCTGAGAGCCCTTACGATGATCTCTGAGGGAGGTCGTCACGACCACTAAGGGCCCTCATGACGACCGCTAAGGGTCCCACAGGACTCCAGGGGCCCCACTGGCCTTTGAGGGCCTCTAAGACGGTATCTGAGGGCCCTCGTGACGGCCCTAGACCCAACTCAAGTCTGAGGGCCCATTTGGCTTCAGACGGCCCAGCGACGGCCTCTGAGGGCCCCAACACAGCCAGACTGCAGGGGCTATGCTGGCATCTGAGGGCCCTACAACGGTCTATTGAGGGCCCTAACAACGATGGTCTCTAGCGGTCTTACCAAGGCGTCTGAGAGCCCTGCAAAGGTATCTGAGGGCCCATGAAGACCCTCACTATGGTCAAGGACCCTCATGACGACCTCTGATGATCCTCTCGAAGGCTTCACCACAACTTCTGAGGACTCCAGGACGGTCCCTGAGGGGCTGAGGGCCCTGTCGACGACCTCTCTGGGCCCTCACGATGGTCTCTAAGACCCAACGCAAGCTCCAAAGGCCCACGCTGGCGTCTGAGGGCCCCACGACGGCCTCTGAGGGCCTTGACGCAGGCAGGCTCCAGGGCCATGCTGACCTCTGAGAGCCCTCTTGACGGCTTCTAGGGCCTAACGAAGGCTTCAAGGGCCAACGCTGGCCTCTGAAGAACCCTACGACGGCCTCAGAGGGTCTCAACTCAACGCAGGCAGGTGCCAGGAGACATGCTGGCCTCTGAGGGCCCCACAGAGTAGAGATTCAGAGGATCCAACGACCTTTGTGGACCTTACGAAATACGAAGGTCTCCGAGAGCTCACGCAGGCTCCTGAAATTCCACACTGATTCTCAGGCCCCATGTCGGCTTGTTGAGGCACTTTATCTGCTCTTGGTGCCCCGTTGCCGGCCTCTGATACGAAGGTCTCCGAGAGCTCACGCAGGCTCCTGAAATTCCACACTGATTCTCAGGCCCCATGTCGGCTTGTTGAGGCACTTTATCTGCTCTTGGTGCCCCGTTGCCGGCCTCTGAGAGTCTCAATGTCGGAACTTATAGGGCCATGGGCCCTACACCGGCTTTTATAGCATCGACTCTTGGGACTCATGACCCATGAAATGTGGGTCTAAGCGGCTTCTAAGAATCCCCGTGCTGGTTCTAGTAGCCGCCAGCCGAATATTTGGGCTCACACGCGAGCTCCTGGGACCCCGTGCATACCCCAGAGGTTTACATGCCTCTCAGACCCCACACATACTTTTGGGGCTCAAACGCTTGCCCCCGAAGGCCCCACTGAGACCCATTTCCTCTACTTAGTCCTCCATGCCGGCTCTTTAGGCTAAACATCGGCTCCTGTGGCCTCCATCCCAGCTTTGGACTTGGAGGGCCTCCATACAGGCTTTTTTGGGGTCCGATGCCGGTTTCTGAGAGCCCTCAAAAGACTTTCAAGCCTATACTGCCTTCTGAAACCTTTCAGCAACTTTCAAGGGACCGACCCTGATCGGAGGGCTCATTCAGTCTGGGGAGTCATGTAGGTCTCTGGACTGAAGGAGTCTCTATGTGGTCGGTTTCCAAGGGGCTTCTAAACACGGTCTTCTTGGAACGGTCTCGTAGGGCACTCAGTGGTCCACTGCGGATCCAGAAAAGTGGTTTGAGACGCTGCGGGTGGTGGCTAGACTAAAAGATTAACCGATAAACAACTAACTGCATTTGCTTCTTTATGCTTTCATTATTTGAGATAGGTAGATAGTAGATACACTGCAATTTCAAACCTTTTACACAACTTGTGTGTATGGGGATAGTTTTCCAAAATCTGCATTTTTCATGAATCAGTAATAATCACTAAAAAAAAACTGGAGGGGGGCCCAAAACTTCCAGAGGGGCCCCTTAGGAAAACTTTGCACCCCCATCCAAAATTACCTTCCGCCGCCACTGGATCCCATCGCCTCGACAAGTGTTCGCGGTACCTGGAGATGACCGTCGAGGACCGCTGGACGACGGTGAAGAGGGTAAGGGCCTGCTTCCGCTGTCTCGGACGTCACTTCATCAAAGACTGTAGGAGTGGCAATTGCAGGCACTGTCAGGGTGCGCACCATACCTCTCTGCATCGTCACCAAGCTCCAGCTCCAGAGCCTGCACCAGCTCCTCTCGCCAGCTCTGTTCCCTACAGTCCTGCTGTACCACCTCCCGCGCCGGTACCTCCAACAGTTAGCACGCATCCATCAGTCTCTCAAAATCAACGGCCAGGACCTTCCACTTCCAGCCACGGCCAGCACTCCCATCCCAGCATGCGCTACGCAGCTCAGCGTACTACATCACAGTGTTACATTCAGACTGCGCTGGTGGTGGGGAGAGGGCCACGCGGACCCAAGATACTGAGAGCCCTGCTGGATGGTGGGTCCGACGCTTCTTATATCAGGAAGACGGTCGCCGAAGAGATGAGTCTGGACGTCATCGGCTCCGACACATTCGCTTGCGTCGGCTTCCAGGAGAGAGCAGAGGAGCCACGGTCATACGATCGCGTCGCAGTCGACCTACAGAACCGACACGGAGGCGAAGCGAGGAGATTCGAGCTGTGGTGTTGTGACCGCCTGTGCGCACCTCTACCACCGGCAGAGCAGCCCGAGGGACTAGATGAGAACATCGAGCTGGCCGACGACTTCAGCGGTGGCCAGGTGGACATCCTGATAGGGACAGACCAGTACTACAAGGTCGTGCTGCGGGATTGCGTCGTTCTAGATGAATCCCTGAGAGCACTGGATACGATCTTTGGCTACGTGATCCACGGGAAGGGCACTGCAACAGGGCAGTCCACTCGACATGTATACCACTGTCAACAAGTGAAACAGATGTGGGACCTCGATTCCATGGGTAAAACTCCGGATCCTGAAGCTCAGAAACTCCAACGAGAACCTGAGGGAAACTCGCAGGAAGAGCGCTACGGACCGGGACTAGAAGCTGAGATCCCGAGATCCGTCCATCCTCTTGGTGAAGACGTGGTCTTCCAAGTCTTCTGCGACGCAGCCAGCAAGACCTGCCGTGCTGTCGTGCGCGCTGCGCACGGTGGGGAGCCTCAGCTGGTGGCGACAGAAGCCAGACTGCCCCCTCTGACACCGGCCAGCAGTCAAAATCAGAGAATCGAGGAACCAGAAGATCCGGCGAAGGAGTTGAAGAACACCAGCCCCTTCCAGGCCAAGAGTCAAGCACTCGACGTGCGCACGGATGACGAAAAGAGACCGTCACAGAGCTGTGCGAGTGCGGGGGCTGCCTCGACTCGCACAACTAACATCAGTGGGCCATTCCTTCCGACGGATTGTTCCCATCGGAAACAAGCGATCAGCATAGCATCGTGGGTGCTGCGGCTCATCCATAGCCTGCGCTTTCGAAAGGAGCAGCGATCTAACGGACCACCCAGACCCAAGAAGCAGCGCAACGCTCTGTATTGGTGCATCAAACTGGCTCAGCGGAGTGCGGAGGTTCTCCGACTCCCTAGTCCCAGTCTTCGTCCGAGTGTGGAGGTTCTTCGACTTCTAAGTCACAGTTCCATCTGAGTGCGGAGGTTCTCCGACTCGAGCAAGGCATCCTACCATTCTGAGAATTCGCAAGTAACTACTGTATAGTTGTGTCTTTCTCAGTCATCCATGATCCATCATTCAAGCGTCCTGCTTTCGTTTAACGTTTCCTGTGGCAAATGCAAACTTACATCATTTCCTGACGTCCCCTCAACTTACAGTTTCCTGATTTGCCCGACGCCCAGCACCTTTCCATTAGCGAAAAGTCACTCATCGTCGCCACTTTGCCCATTTTCCTCAAACCATCGAACGTTCCCAGATGTGTTACATTGTGCGTTTATTTACTCATGTTTATATCATTAGCAGGCCAACATGGAGACGATTATGCTCAACGATGGCGAGGCCGGAGACTGGCTGGCGGACCGGGCGGGACCGGACACAGTACATGTCTGCGACACCTGATCTGCGCATGATGCAGCCCGTGGCTCCGGACTGTCTCCCCGGGCGCCACTCGGCCGGATCCTGGCCCGTGCGCGCGTCGTCGCTGTGTGGACCAGCCTGGACTTGGAGCCGGGAGACACTCGACGGCTGGCGTGTCGTCATGGTGACATGCGACGGATACGTGTGTTCAAGAAGAGAAAAAAACCTTCGTTTTTTGGTGGGGAGTATGTGGAGTGTGGGCCCCTGCGGAGTAAAACCGGCAACTCTGGCGCAGCGGTCAGTGCCGGGCGGCGGCGGCGTTCTCCCCTCCCCTCCCCGTCGGGACCCATCCGCAACAGTCCCGGCGCGATTTGGTGCGCCGTCGCGTGAGAAGTGTATTTGTGTTGTTACTTGTTATCGATTGTTGTGTTTGTTATTACGTCGCGTACCACGGGGCTGTGATGCTTGTGTGCCTTGTATCGCGTTGGTGGGCGCTCCGCCGGCCGCTGCCCGCGCTCGCTGTAGCGCCGGCCAATCGGAGGGCCGGGCCGGGCGGCTAGCCAGGCGCCGGCCGAACTGACCTGGGGTCGGGACTCGGAGCGGCAGTCAGTCGGCTCTCGATCTCTGCGCGGTACGTGCCCGTCCGGACACGTGCTCTCTGGGCTCGGGCGTCGCTCCGGCGATTTGAGGCCGTCCCAATAATCTAATACTGGTGGTTCGCCCTTGTGGACGACCATTTTGATGCCAGTATTCCCCCTAAATCTAATACGTTTGCATCTCTACGGAGTATGGTTTCGGCCGTTCGGTCGAACCTACTCGTAAAGTTTCCTTAGCAATTTCCCATAGTTATCCTCTCTTAATCTGGCTTAGCTCTAGTTTAACTCCGGATATAGCGCCGTTTCACCTCAGGGTTAACACACGACATACAATCGCGCACATCAGCGGGATGCGCTCATGTTCGACGGCTCAATGCGTCTGACACGTTCTTGGATTCGTGTTTGTCTCTGCTGGCAAGTGTCTAACCAGCTCATGTCTTGTTCTTGATTTGTCTTGATTTTCGGCACGCATGAGTAAGACTTGTGCGGAGGTTCCTCCGACAAGGCCTTTGACAATACATTTAAGACGTGCCAAGTACAGCTTTGACCTGGCGGTCGCGGTGATCAGTCGGCTAGTCCATCCTCTCAAATGATACAGTCCACTTAAAGCTCTCCACACCCACTTCGACTGCACGTCCCCCGCCACAGTAGGGTGCCAACTCGGGCCACTCTCTGTGGACAGCGGCAGGGCCGCTCCAAGTTTCGACGTGCAGGGCGACCTTTCAACATCAACACGGGGTAGCGGCCACGACAGCGCGACGGCCTCGTACACCTGATATACAGCCTAATATACATAACAAGCTTGTATACATGAGGCTATGTACAAATGGACGGATTGCACGGCTAAGTACATCCGCATCCGTAACTGCAGTGAAGCCGACGTATTTGTATGCATGTTTGCAAGGATATATCCTATCAGAGACATGGGTGCGGCAGAGCTGAGGCAAGCCCACTGTTGTCAGCTCTCCCAGGAAAACCGGCATCTGAAGACGGTGACAAGCTTTGGAGACGGGTGCAATGTCGTGAAAGCTTGCAACTCGAGCTGTATCCGTGGGTGGCTCTGTGCTATGACAACAAAAGTGTCTCCATGGAAATGTTTTGCGTCAATTTTCGAACGATGACGCAAACGTCCCCATGGAAACTCACACAGATCTGTTGTGGTAACGTCTCCTTTGTCACATGTGTTTCCATGGCAACGCTCACATCCCTATAGCTCTATAGTCATTTTTAGCTTATCATTACACAATTGCCTCTGTCGGCTCGGTGAGCCATCTCTGGCTTGTGGCAGGAAATTGGATTCGATCGGGCCTCGTTCGCTCTCGGCAGATATGGTGACATCTCAGATAACAGTGACATCAGATGCGGCAGAAGTGACATAGGCTGACAGTCACTATCAGAACACTCGTCGGCAATCTGACGGCGAGTGTCACGGTCTCATGTGATCATATTATCGGTATCGCTTAACTGACACGCGATTCTCGGGTCAGCCCTGGGTAAATCAGCCGGATGCGACCAAAGCGTGGCTGGCTGATCGGGCAGATGCAGACTATTGGCAGCCCGGCTCAGGGCCATGAGGCACCCGCATCGTGCCGTCGTTGCGCGCGCACTCGGCAGATCGTTGCATTGCAAGCTGCAACCCTGGAAAATGCTCCGGACTAGTACCGTGCATTATAACTATCAATGTATCCGCAATGATAATAGGCATACGCCACGGTGCATAACTGGCATTCTAATGTACCGTTCTTTGTAAGCGAGAGGCATACTAGCGCTGCGGACTACCGTTCCAAATACTGAAATTAAATTACAGCATCGTTCACTTGGTGGGCGGCGCGCCCATGGCCAAACTCGACGAGAAACATCCGCGTGTCCTTCTGAAACGCCGGCTGTCTCAAGGACGATCGCGAGCACCGCCACGCCCCAGCCATTTCGCCAGGATAGTCTGTCCAACTCGACAGTCATTCTCTGGATAACTAGGGCTGTAACATCCGTGATTCGCTCACAGCCGGACCTCTAAAAAAGGCCTGCCGCTCATGTGGAAGGCTCGGCTCGGAGCTCAGCTCGAGAGCCAATCAGTAACCGCCTTCAGAAGCTCTGTCATCCGACCGGACTTGCATTACAGACCCGTCGTCGCTCCGCCTGAGTCGTCCGCTCTCCGCCGTATTTCTGTCGACGGCTATTTTGGCACGGGGCGGAGCCGACTGACGGCATGGCTGAGCGCCGGGCGTCGACAGACACTGCCTACGTCAACAGTCACTGCAAGCGCCGACTGTCACTCATGTCAGCGCCGACAGAAAGTCGCTCTCCCACAGCGTGGACAGTGGTCAGTGGCTCTCCCAACACCGCCGAAGGGTCGACACTCGACTATCACCTGGTCAGCCGCCGCTGTGGGCTGGTCATGTATGTAGTTGTACCCAGTGGCGCGGGAACTTCTTCCAGACTGGGGGGGCTGAACCATAATAGAGATCAACCTAGGGTACCCCTAAAATCTAGTTGTCTCACCGGTTTTAGGCCACTTATTTTTCAGACCTTGCCCTTTTCAACGAAAAAAAAAACGAAAATATTTGCAAAAAAAAGTGTGGTATTCCGTCTCAGCTGAGTGAAGAAACTACCGTTTTGGCAGCGTTTTGGAATAAAGGTTTTAATCTGCCAAATGAGTTGCCGAGCCAGTGAAAGAGGTGGATTTTTCACTTATATGCTTTCTTCCTTTGTGAACCACAACCCCTAATTTGGGGGGGGGGGGGACAAGCTGCCCAACGGTTCCTGCTCTCATGAAAAGTTGTGGGGCACCGCCCCCACGGCCGCAGAGTAGTGGGGGCAAGCTTCCCCCCACTGCCCCCTCCCCCGGTTCCCGCGCCTATGTATGAATCTATGAAATTATGTTGGTAGATTTCCTATTTCGATTCCTCCAGCTGGGGGGCTCAAATACATTACGAGCCCCCCCCAGCCGAAAAGTTGGAGGGGCTCAGCCCCCCCTAGCCCCCCCCGGTTCCCGCGCCACTGGTTGTACCTAATATCCTCAAACTGTGCTGATGTTCATACTAAACCTATGATTAAAGGTTCATTGGACGTGAAAATGGTTCATCGTGACACTCGTAGTCATGATTTTGCCTCACAAAACGAGTCGAAAAAATTATCATTGTGTACATTTTCATATTACAACTGAATATATTTCAGCACTCAACACTTGAACTTGTATCAACTGCATTTTATTATGGTCCGCTTCGTACCGACCGACTTGTTGCCAAGCCACCCCCCGTCGCGGCCCCATCTTCACAGCTCAGTACTAAGAACACCACGCTGACAAAACACGAGTGTTTTATTTGCGCCCGTATTTGGAGAGGCGTTTAGAGTGGCGGGATTATCGTCCCCGGAGTTCTTTCAGCGCCATAAGAACGCCTCCAAAGAAGCTATTTCTCCGAGACGGAGCCGGGTTGCCCAATCTGAGCTTGCATCAGTGGGTGATCGAGGCGAGGTAGAGCGGCGAGAGATTGCGCCGCTGACCTCTCCCGTCAGAGTAGGTCAGTGACCGCGGAGAGGAGAGCGAGAGAGATACAGTGCCGGCTGGCATGATTCGTCGAGTGATAATATCGCAAAGCTGTGCTTGTGCAGGCATTTGCAGTTAGCGCGTTTGTGCAAACGGACAAAAGAGGACAAATTTGGCATGACAAAACCTTTCATTTAAAGCGTTAAATTGTACCGTTGAACTTTTGGCCCACAATGCGTAGGCAGCCCTGCAACTTACAAACCACAGTTATAAAGCAAATATATATGTATGATCGATAAATAATGACTCAAATGAGCTAAATGAAACTCAAATATCACTTCAAATCAATACAGGCGATTTGCCGGGCTGAGACGTGCATGTGGATAATTCGATGAACGAGAGGTAGTGCCCTTGGCCTTAATGTATAAAGCATGCCGTCATCATGGGTACAAAGAACCCTGTGCAATAGTTGTGTTGCACATTCACCAAACATTTATCACAGCCAGTGAGCCCATTCATATAAGACACTGTGATGCAACCTCATATGCAGGCGGTGGGTTGCGAAATGGATCATTATGTTTGGCCTGTAAGCGGATCGTAACCCGAACACAACAGCTTGTAGGCAAGGAGCATGTCCGCTCGGCATAACACAAACACATGCCACCAAACAGTCCTTTCACGCGGCTTGAATACCAATCGGAAAACCGGTGAAATGTGTTCGATCAGCAATGGGTGTCCATTGTCCAATTCGGATCATACCCGATCGCTTCACCTTTCTCTTTTCCTTTTTTTCGTCGGATGCTCCACATAATCCGAACCCGACCGCAGTGTCAGGTTAGCTCATTGGCCCAGTGGATATGGACGGTCGAGCCACAACATTCAGACGAAATAGTTCGGTACCGGTATAAACCCTGTCGGGATATGCAACTGCTGATAGTGCTGAAGTAGCCCTAATATAGGGCATACACACTTCGGATTTCGGCCATGTAAGGTGTAACTGGGTCAATAAATGACGGGGTATAACGTTTATCGTCCATTGCAAACTAAATCTTTATCCTATTCACAATCCCATCCTTGAGGGAGCACTTTAATCCCCACCATAAGAGGGAAGGGAAGCTCGATAGCAAACATTCCCGTCACGAAGAAGAAAAACTTCAGAAGATTTGCAGGGAACTAGTTTTGCTGCACAACAGGATACCATGCAACATGACTTACCCTTCGCCACTTTTTTAATGGCTGCATGAAAACAAAGGGAGGGGATTTAAATCCAGTTTCCAGATACGTATCACATGGCACACATGGCCATGGCCATATGTGGTGTCAGTAGTTACCTGTCGCCTGTCTGAGCCTGTATGATGAAGCTCATAGTGTACCCAGATGTACAAAAGTAGGTACTCAGGTGTTCTTTGGCGAACGCCGACGGAATACATGAACCTCGACGATGATGCTCGTTGTTCAGCCCTGCTGGAGTTGCCCGTCGTGTCGATCTGCCGAGGCGCCATGAAAAACTCGCCCTGCCCCTCTGGATGCTCACGACCGGATGGGATTTTGTTTCAGTTTTAATGCTCCTCAGCCCTAAAAACGTCCGTGTTGTGCGCTGAGCCGCGGGCCGTCCGATTAGAGTTCCCAGAACGCAGACCGGCTCGGCTTTCCCGGACATGTCCGTGAGGTCCCTCAGCCGCAACAGGCGCTGTCCATGGCGCTACGGGCTGAGCAGACTGCCGGTCCCGTGCACTGCATGCAGTGCACCGTCCCGCTGCAGCCGGGGGCCGGTCAGGGGACAGCATCCGCCCCTCCCGCTGCTGCACCAGGTCAAACACTCGGCTGCAGCCCGCACACGTCCATCGGATGGTCGTGATGACGCCAGCGGCCAGCTGCATGCCCAGGGGCGCCGCGGGGAGGCCGCAGTGAGTTCCTGGAACTGCCAGAGGCCCCGCCGGGGGGGCAGGCATTCCACACTCCGGCCGGCCAAACCCTGCCGGTCGTGCTGCAGCCTCAGTCGCCGGCAAGGGGCGTGCCCTGCCAGTCATGCCAAGCTTCAGTAATCAAACATGGAGGAGCGGACTAAACAAACAATGGCAATATGCTTGTGCAGTGACGGCACTTCAAGACAAGTTGACCTCGCCAGCCTTGGCATTATACTTATACACGACATGAGCTCTTCCGTCACACGAGCAACAAAATAATCTGACATAACGTGCACTGGTGTCACGGCAAGCAAAATAAAACGTTCCGAAAAGTAGTCTCAACCTCATGCCCAGTCTCTGAGAGAGAGAGATGGACACACGACAGTATCTGAATAGCATGTCAGACGGAAAATCGGGACGGGCGAGAGGAAGAAAAACGCCAGTCCGGTAAAGGTATCGCGGTGTCGCCTGGAGCCGCAGCTGATGTAAGACCAGACCATCCTCATAAAACGTATGTGCATCTGCCGAGGGTGTCACTAAGAGACAATCATCAGATAAGAGCCGTGACAAAGGGGTGAGAATACCGCGCCTTCTCGCAATCCGCTCCATCTATGAAACAGGCCAGGGTGGTGACAGAGGCAGAGCCATGCCGCATCAACACTCCCAAGGCTCCCTTCTAAGAAGTCTGTCTAAATAGTAAATTATATAAATTAAATCACATTGTATTAAAAACCATGGCACGCATATGGAAGTGGATTACCATAGGAAAATTGTCTCGATTTTCGTCGCAGTCGCACTAGTGCCAGCACAGCCTCTGGTGGGTTTCCAACAAATGGGTCAACAGAAACCTCGGACTTTTTAGCCTCGACCTTATGTGAAGGACACAGATCGCCTCCGCCGTTTTCTGCACTCTGCCCAAGCAGTGGGTCTTGGGGAGACGAGATGACCGGTCGAGCCCCCCCCCCCATGGCCGGAGGGTGGGGGGGGGGGCGGAGGTGGTAAGGGGGAGAGACGCCGACAGAACGTCTGTGTGCCCGTCTGGCTTCTGTCCAGATCACGCGACCGGAGAGAACGCCTCACGTCACCGCTAGTGTTCTTGTCAGTCTCACCGGTCCGGAAGCTGTCTGTAGTTTTGAGTGAAGACACTGGCGGATCCAGGGGGGGGGGCCACGGGGGCCATGCCCCCCCCCCAAAGGCCTAAAGTGGCCTGTTTGCCCCCCCCCCCAAAACGCCAGAAAAAATTGCTAGGAAAATATACCTTGATGGAGGTTTTTAGCCACTTGGTGAAGTAAAGCTTTCCACAGCATAATATGGAAGCAGTGAGGGTCAGTCAAAAGTTGCGCGAGCGGAGTCGACCTTAAAAAAAAAAGACTGTTGTTGGCACGTGTTTATGGCGCGGCAGCTGGTAGTTGGCGGTGTTTCGCGTGGTGTGGCATCACTGGCGGATCTGGGGGGGGGGGGAGGGAGGGGGGGGGGGGGGGCACGGGAGCCTGAGGTGCCCCTGACAGGCCCGTGGTGCCCTTGCTAGGCCTGTGGTGCCCCTGGACCCTGGCAGGCCTGTGGTACAGTCCACAGCAGAAGTAATGTGGGGTTTCAGTCATGGGTATGTTCTGCTTCTGAAGCTTAGGAACGATTAGCCAGACTACAATGAAACTTTGAATGTAGCTTATATGTATCGTCACCCTTGCAGCTGCAACTTTAGCTATTGACATCTTCTTTTCAATCACTTCGCATTAAACAATCGCCAGTCAAAGCCAACCGTTGAGTTTGGTAAAACCCTACATTACTTTAGCGGTGGGCTGTACCTCTGGCGGGCCTAGGGTGCGCCTGCTAGGCTGCTGATGCCCCTGGGACCTGACAGGACTGTGGTGCCCCTGACAAGCCTAAAGTGCCCCCAACAGGCCCGTGATGCCCCCGACAGGCCCAAGGTGCCCCTGCGTGATGCCGTGATGCCTGCGAGGCCGGTGGTGCCCCCTGCGAGGCCGGTGGGGCCCCTGACAGGCCCATGGTGCCCCTGCTAGACCGGTGGTGCCCCTGGCAGGCCTGTGGTGCCCCTGCTAGGCCGCTGGTGCCCCTGGGCCCTGACAGGACTGTGGTGCCCCTGACAGGCCCAAGGTGCCCCTGCAAGGCCGGTGGTGCCCCTGTAAGGCCTGTGGTACCCCTGCTAGGCCTCTGGTGTCCCTGACAGGCCCATGGTGCCCCTGCGAGGCCGGCGGCGCCCCTGGCAGGTCTCTGGTGTCCCTGACAGACCTGGGGTGCCCCTGACAAGCCTGTGGGGCCCCTCACAGGCCCGTGGTGCCCTTGCTAGGCCTGTGGTGCCCCTGACGGGCTGGTGGTGCCCCTACTAGGCCGGTGGTGCCCCTGACAGGCCTGTGGTGCCCCTGGGCACCAAGGGGGTCATGACCCATGTGGCCCCCCTTGGATCTGCCACTGATGCATAATATATTGATTTGTAAAGGCGTTATGGCTTATGCAATATGCAATTGCAGGCACTTGGTATCCCTCACTTATCCCTCATTGGGGCTCTGGCGGGCTCCTGAGGGCCCACGTCTATCTCCGGGAGCCCATATAGACAGGCTCCTTTGGGTCCTTTCAGTACACTATAGCATAAGAGGTCTCCATGCGAGTCCTATACATACATATGAGGGCGTACCCTGATGTCTGAGGTACCCAACTGCAGCTCCAATGGTCTCTTCTTACACTGGCGGATCCAGGGAGGGGGCATTTAGGGCCATGCCCCCTTCCCAGAGGCCTAAAGTGGCCCGTTTTCCCCCTCCCCCAAACGATAATGAAACATAGTTCAATCAGGGCGTGGCCCAGGAGCCGAGTTAGACAGGGCTGTTTTACCACCTCCCGGCCCGCAAAGGGACCCAAGCACTGACTCGAAGCGGGTTAAAGAGACCCTCCCACCTTCAAAAAAGTTAATGAATTGGCATGAAAGTGATGTCGCTAGGTTCAGAAAGGGCGAAAACGAATATCTACCAAATTTTATCGAAAAATATTCACCGGTTTTCAAGAGATTATACTTTTATTTTTGTTTACTTTTTGGGATATCCGCTGCTGTTCCTAGCGACTTTATTTGAAAGTGCGGCATTTGTTGCGCGCAAAGCAGCCTATACCACCGCATGCTACCAAACGTTTTAGTAAAATATTAAAAAAATCATTAGATCTCCGCTGACGTCACACATTCAGAGGGGTATCCAAAAGCATTAGCCCCTCTGAATCAAAATGCTGCAATTTTGAAATTCAATATTTCCGATTTAAGGCATTTCTCGATGTTGTGAGTGCGTGCCGAAACCGGTAATTGTGAGCCAGGGACCCCATTTTGGCTATCTCAGCTCAAATCTAATGTTAAGGTGGGAGGGTCCCTTTAACTGGTCGATAAAAACAATGGTAAGTGTTTACAAAGTAATATAAAGGCATGGGTCGGGTGGGCTACCATTTATATATTTTTCTTTTTAGTTAAAAAAAAAATCATAGTGTCAGGGCTGTGATGAAAAATAAGTGGCCTAAATCCGATGAGAAAACAGGATTTGGGGGTACCCTAGGTTTGGCTCCTGCATGAGTTGGCCCCCCCCCCAAAACGCAAGCCTGGATCCGCCAGTGAGTGAAGATGGAGAGCAGTCTCCGCTGGTTTTATTGAAACAGGCTCCAAAATACCACCCGAAATCTTCCACGCATTGGTATTCTGAGATTGAAATTGAAATGCCACACTGAGCTTTGATGTTATTCTGATTGGCGTCCGATTTTATTTCACATTTTCATTTTTCGGTGCGCACTGCGCAGGAGACTACAGCCACGTCCCCGGACGGTCGTGTGTCCCCCGTAGGTGCAGAGAATTCCGCCGGATGTGACCCAGCCCGTCCGGCCGACCCCACCACAACACTGTGCGCGTCCCGATCGTCCGATACAGCCACAAGTGCGCACCTGGAGAGAGCCGCAAACTGCGCAGGAATGGTCGCAGTTCAGCGCACCGCGGCATTTGCACCGTGTGAACGGCAATTTCGGTCGCACGGTCAGGTTAGTCCGGACGAAAAGGTCGCGATAGGTCACCTCCAGGCTCACACCAAACGACCGGAGTGCGTCGCCACTCTGACCGGTATTTCGCTTCGCTGGTTTGGACTCAACAATCAAAGTCGTCGCGATGGAATCGAGCACACTCGATGCTCCCGGGATGGCTATTTGGGTGCTACCGACCGCCGCCTCCATTGAGCACATGAGCGGAACGATCTCCGGCTCAATATTGAGAAGCGAGAGCATACGGGTGGGTTGGGGTCGTCTGGAGGTCGGGTCGGGTCGGTCGGCAGGTTACCGAAGTCGCTCGTACCGCCTCGCCCGGACTGAGCTGTGTTGACGGTGACCTCTTTTCAGGTCAGGGAGCGTCATCGTCGACGGTTGGCCCCGTTCCCTCGGCGCGACAACTGCAGCCGAGCCACGGCAACTCAGAGACTCAGCAGCAACAGAGGCGGCTCAGCAGCCAGCAGGCCGTCAACAGAGACGGCTGAGACTCAGCACCGTCTCAGCTCTGGGTTAGGTGACTGAGTGTTTCACAGGCAGCTCAGCACTGTCAATGACCGGCCGTCAGCGCTGACTGCGGGTTGACCTGTCGACAGGAAACGTAACACCGGCGGCTAGCTGGCACAGCACAGAGTGCTGTGTCGGTGCAGCGCTCAGCAGCATCGGCCCTGGGGCTGCTGGTGAGCTGTGCCCAACGGTCGACGCCCCTCGTCACGTCATGTGACACCGCTCCGTGTCCCTTCGTGGCCACGCACTGTCCCACTTTTGACAGACCTCGTGTCGTGTCTGTCCCCACCTCATGCCCCGACGCATGAACTCACCGTGACCCGATAAGCGACCTCACTCCGTGCCCCGCCCCCGCCCACCGCATGACCTCCGTTCCCCGACGATGACCTCGCTCCGTGCCCCCGCGTCTGACCCCTCCCCTTCTCCCACCAGCCGCCCCATCTCGTCCCCACCATCTGACCCCGCGCCGGGTCAGGCTATCGCCCTGGCCCTCAGCCAGGGGGTTATCGGCCCCGAGCAGGCGGCGTGTTACGCCCCCATGACCCGGCCTAGTCAACAGCCGAGTAAATCAGCCTGCAGCTGATAGCCGGGCGCCGCTGCTGCCAGGCCGTCCGTGTCGCTCAGACGCGGACGGGTCGTTCATGCGATAGCAGTGGCAGATGATACGTGCAGGGTGCGCCTCCGCTGAACCAGCACCATGTTTACTGCAGTTCGACGGAGCGCGGCGACAGGCCTTCTAAAGCTAACGAGGTTCGGTCAAATCAACACATTCCAGGCCAGATATGCACAGTGTCAAAACACATTCATTAAACGATGAATGTTTATTTAAGCTACCGGGAAGCGGAGGCGGCCGTAGATTGTAGCTGATTATATAAATGATGGAAAGTTTCGCAAGCGTATGCTCGGGAACACGGTATGTGCAGGGTTCGGGCAGAGGTCACACATCCTGCATTTGTTTTGACTTCAACAACTGGTTTAGCGTGGTAAGTATGCACAATGCCTTTACATTCCCATGAGAGAGACTGTACCGGATCAGCTTCAAAGCGTTTCAACCTCGCCAACTTTAGCAGACAACGACGCAATCGAATACGAGTCCCGGATCTTTTGGTCTAAGTTATAACTACGTAATGCGCATTCAGGGTTGAGAGGTGGAAGCCAGCGGGTTTGGCCATGCAGCGCTAACGTGGTCAGGGTCAAACTCTGCATGCACTGCACGCAGAGCTGCGCCGCTGTCGGCCGTGCCGTGACTTATACGCGCCATATCGGTAAGTGCTGCGGAACGGTGCATTACAGGATTCGCAGTAACCGGATAACCTTATTTAGTCGTGGTGAGGAAGTTAAAAATATGGATGACACGCTATACATTAAAATAAGGTAGGGAATTTAATATAAAAATATGGATGACATGCTATGCATTAAAATAAGTGCTTACGTTCACAAAACTTTTAAGAACTTTCGCTGAACCCATATATCAGACTGCATGGCCGTGAGATGCCAAACAGTATTATAGCCGCTAAAGTCTCAACGCCGCTCAATGCGACCGCTCATAACTGCACGGTATACAGCCACTCACAGCTATACTGAGTGTATTTACGGTATGGCCACCTTTCTCCGTACTGTGCGACCCTGCCGTATTGGCACATCCACTTGGCCCCGTACATACAGTAGGCACGGTCGGTCATAGCCGCAGGGCATACCGCCGCTCCTATCCGTACATACAGCAGCGCAGCACCTCTACCGCCTGTCCTCGATACCCGGCCGTGGCCGAGCCGTGATCACGGCTGTGGCTGGCCTCGATCACCCGTCACACTCCGGTGACCCGAGCTGCGGTCACCGCGGTGAGGAGAGGGGACGGGCGGACCACCGCAGGGGGCCACACCGATCAGCCACCACCAGGGCTGAAAAAGCAGCCAGCGCCTGCCAGCTGCGGCCGGCAACGCTGCCAAATCGGCACCACTGAGCCGGATTCGCGAGAACTCGCTGTAGTACGGCCGGTCGTTCAAGGACACCTCCTCCTCACCCCTGCCCACCCCCCGCGGTCCGTGGGGCCCCGTCCGACGGCGGCCGCGGCGGCTGCCCCTGACGGAGCCCTTGAGCTGACGCGGCCGGGTACGGCGGCCAAATCGCGGACAGAGTGCAAGAAACCCTGCCGAATCGAGGAACGGTCGGTAAACGATACCAACGGGAGCTTACAGATGTAGATACCTCTCCGCTCAGAGGGCCGGTAAACTGTGGTTTGGCCCCTCTCTGGGATGGATTCTTCGAAGGAGCCGTGGTTTTTCTGACAGATACGTTTGGCGATGAATTCTCGGAATGTGCTCGCCTGAAATCATGCTATCTTGGAAGATGCGTGAACTTCGAGGCCAAGAGACGGAGAGATAACGCACGAATAGGTCGACCGAATGTTTAGCTAGAAATTTAGGACAATTTCCATTTCCAAAAGTTTTCCATATTGTCCTTTGTAGGACAATATGGAAAACTGACTCGCTGGTTTACTTTCGTTCGACAAATGTCTCCGTTTAAACATGTTTTTTATGCAAATATGTTACATGTTAGGGACAATAATGTGAAAACCGCTGTACGGCACAGCTACTACGGAAGGGATGATATCATAAGTGATTCAGATGCATAAAGTCATAACGGCTAAGGAGTTAAAAATACAGGAAAATCTTTGCATTGTTCAAGCTGACGCATGGAAAGCCAGTAAATTTGTCGCGAAGGAGCTGATATGGCATGGGTCTGAATAATGTAAATAACTAAGTCGGCAGGCAATCAGGCAATGTGACTGACATCAACAGCACGAGTGTCGCAAAACGTCACAATCTCAGGGAAAATGACGAATCTCAGTCCGGTTTGTGCCTGGCACCAAATACTATTTGTCACAGGGAGCACGAAACATAACGGTCACACCATTCACTGCGTGTTGATGCCGCGGCCACCTAAAAGCATCAGCTTCTGCTTATAGCTTTGGTTCCAAGCAGGCTGCTCCCATCGGCGTCCTGACAATAATCCATTCACCATCAAATTTCGGAACAGCTGCTCCCTGGCCATTCCCCGAACAGAGCTCGGACCTGACCGAACCACCGCACGCTGGTCACGTCTGCGGCAGGTGCACGGTGAGGTCGCGGGGCCAGCAGCGGGGCCGGGCCGAGTGGTCATTGGTCAGCTCCGGCGACAGCGGCAGGTGCGAGGCGGAATCCCGGCCACCGTCCGTCTCCCGGGGGCTGCTGGGGCTCTCTCGGTACAGGTGCCAGGCGAGCTCCACCGCGGGGGGTGGCCACAGGCCAACGGTAGGTAGGGACCGGGCAGGTGACGACCCCAGCCCACACAATAACATCTCTACCGGCCGGTGTAACGACAGTAACGGTGCCGTCACGGGCCAACCGAGACGGCTGACCCGGCCGTAACGAGGTCACAGCCGCCGGGCGGGCCACAGCCGGCGCCTCGCACGCTCCACATCGCCGCCACATGCGCCGTAACTCACAACTGTGACATAGTCGGAATAGATGGTTCAGGCGGGTCACAGATGGTGACAGGATTAGACGGATCGCAACACACGGGTCAGATGGATCACAGCAGTCGGTGCGAGCGGGTCACAGACTCACAACAAACGGATAAAACAGGTCACAGCACACGAGTCAGTTGGATTAGACCACACAGCGTACGGATCAAACAGGTCACAGCGCACAAGTCAGATGGGTCACGGCGCACAGGTCGGACAGGTTGCACCTCACCCGGGTCAAACGGGTTACTGCGCACGAGTCTGACGGGTCAGAGTGGACAACACAGCCTCGTGGCGCTTCATTAGTGAGCGGCGCGTGCAGAGACGCCACACTAACTGGTCTGCCCGGAGGAGCGGCCGACCTGCCGACCCGTCCGGCCGCCTGTACGACCGACCTAACGAACACGGACGGTCGGTCGGATGTACGGAGCAGATTTAGTGCTGAAAATAGCCGGCGACTCGGAACGAACGGACCACTCTGCACGCATGCACGCACGCACGTGCGACCGGACCGAGGGGGAGGGGAGGGAGGGGTGCTGGGAGCGGGCCCAGCGGGTCAGGGTCAGCCGACTGCAGCCCCTATGTCTGCAGACACTCAGAGCGCCGCTGCACTACATTTCGGCTCGGCCGGCCAAGGCCAGGCGGGCAGAGCTGAGCTGCCGAGTCAGGCCATCCGACTCCCGCACAGAGGAGAGGGCACTGGACCGCAGCGTCGCGCTGTGCGACTTCCGCCGGTCTCTGAGCCACTCCGCTCGTCCTACAGCTCAGAACAATGAGCACGAGGCTGAGTCGTGACGGACGCTGATGTCATGCTCTGATCCTTGACGTCACAGATCCTCGTCAGACCATACCCGGACAAGGACACGTCCATCCCCGCCATCATCAGCCCAGTCTGCCGTGAATTCCAAACCTAATCCTAATGCAGCGTCATTGTCGGGATTGACGTTCATACAGTCCGGTGCGCCTGGCTGCCTTATTTGGCACTGTTCTCGTGGACAGGAGAGGACAGCGTCTCTCTCTCTCTCTCTCTTTCTCTCTCTCTCTCTCTCTCTCTCTATCTCTCTCTCAGTCTCTCTCTCGCCGCCGTGAGTGACTGCGTTAATGGCGAGGAGGCGGCGGTGCGTTACGTGTGGGCAGAACGATGAGCCCCGGCGAGGCCGGCTGTGTGGCGGTGCGGACGGCTGGATACATCACCAGAGAGCCGGAGCCGGGGAGCGGCGTGGGCGACCGTCGAATGCCGATTATGGTACCTGGATGACTGTGGAGGTGACGGTGATGGAGGACGATCTGACTCCGGCTCCGGGGGCCGCTCGGGCGGACAGCACCGAGGGCCATTACTGAGCAGAGGTGATGAGAGATAGGGAGCTGCCGTAGGGCAACGGCAACGGTCGATGACGATTTCTCAGTTCCACACTTTACGACCACAGGGCTGACACTGCCATTCGTCACTACTGACGATGGCTTCTGACAAAATGCTGATATGGTTGGGCACTGAAGCGGAGAATCATTGATGGATTCTCAGGGTCTTTACTGAGCCTTGCAATCAGCTTCCCAAGTACGACCAGCCGGAGCGACTAGAGCGACGACAAAGGTCGCCATGAGTCCGCCATGGACGGTGAACACCTGCAGGATACGGCCTGTATCCGTTCGCCGCCCCACCAGGACCGGGCCGCGGCGACTTTCCTGTTGGCCAGGCGGCCCTAACAGAGGGTGCCCGCCGACGCTGGAGGCCGAGCGGCGGCGGTCCGACCGCTGGCCTTGGACGCGCCGTCGTCACCGTCCTTGTATCGCCCGTAAACACTTGAACACGAGCGGCGGCTGGCTGCCCAGCACACTAAGCCCGCTCCTATCGCGTGTAGCCGCGCCGACCAATGACTCGTGTTCAAATACGGAGCAGGACTGCTGGCAAAGCCGCCGCCGACGGAAGGACAGAGAAAGGGTTCGGCACAAGGCTCGCCGTAGCAGCACGACAGAAAACAACACAGCTGGAAAACAATACCCAGCCGACCGCGGCACTTTTGTGGCCTGGTTTGGGCTAGCGGTCACGGAGGAAAATCCTTGTTGATTCTTCAGACCGTCGCGCCGCCCATGTAAGCATGCCATAAATGTGAATGAAAATATTGAGTTGAATCAGCGCATTCTGATATGTATGACACCCGCCGCCTGGTGTTTTAAGTTCAGCGGGACTCCGTTGTCATAGCACACCCCTTTTTGGTTTGTCTTGCCCTAGAACGAATGACTAAGCGACCCTTGTTCAGGACTCCAGAGCATCGAAAGCCATGATTTCTTTCTTGCAAGAAAAATGAATAATGGTAGGTAGGTATATCCATTATCCGACGCAATGAAATCATCGAAAGGAACGTTTTGTAGCCATCTCAACAGTAGGTATTAGTGATGGCCTATGAGAGCTAAGGTGTATCTTGCAAGGGCTCAGAGAGCGCTTACTCACTATCCCACATTACTATTGCTCTGATAGACATTCCCACATCACATTCTCTAAAAGACTTAAAATAAATACCGAACCGGTAGCCTCATCGATCGCCCCAGGCCCCAGCATGAACAGCGAAACACTGCATGGACCTCACGTCCCTGTATATACTGAGTCGCAGTACCGGGGGCCTGTGCCCACATCATCATTCGTCGGCCGTGCGAGCCACACGGCCCAAACATTGCACCAGCCACTTCCTGGTCACGGCTCGCACCGAGCGCCTTTTAAAACGAGCCCAAACAGCGAGCGGAAGCTATACAGGGCCAATTTTACACCGCGTCGCTCGGCGGCAGGGCGATAAAACACGGCTCGTTCGTGACCGTTTCTCCTTGACGTTACTGAAACTTAAAAAACGACAATATATTCAAATACACAATTAATATATATATATTGTCGTTTTTTATATATATCTGTCATGGATAACACACAGTTACTGAAACTGTTTGCGTCGAGGGCGAGCGATCAGCGAAGGGCACTTGTCCAGACTACAGTATTGACGTATGACTAAAGCAACTTTGGAGGAAGTGATCATAAAAAACAGATCTCTCTCATATAATCTAAAACGAGAAGTCGTGCGCCAGACACCCTTTGGGTACGTCTCGTTTCCCTAGAGTTGTTTCCAGATGTCTATTCATACTTTCAGCCAGCGAAATTGTTTCAATCGGCTATAGATGCAGGCCCCAACGAATACGGCCCGCCACTGGCCGTATTACTGACCGCCAGGGATGCGGTCAGGTCAGTGGTAGCACTGACTTCTTAGATCTTTACCCTTTACCTATATATAGAGCGCAAACGCAAAGACATGCCTATACATACATACGTATATTGGATTGTAACGGTTATAAGCTTCCTTTGTTATAAACATGCCCACATTTCTAACGGCACTCTGCACATTTTGTCGCGTAGTTCAGACCCTTCCCTGCCAGGGGCCGGGGTGTGGTGTAGAGGGGAGACCAGGTTGACGTCACCGTTATTTTGCAGCCGAACCGACCAGTCTGCCACACCCAGTGCCGGGCGAGCGACCTCGTCACACCCAGCGATAGGCACCTGTCGGTGGGCGACGCCCTGTCGGCGCCAGGACCGACGGCGACAGGGGCTGACACTGCCCTGTAACGCCGAGTGTGACCTCTGGGGTCCGACACTGCCCTGCACCGCTGAGTGCCATGCTCCCCCTGGTGTCAGGGCTCAAGCTGGGGAACGATCACTGTTACCAATGAAATGCTGGAATGAAATTGATTGGATTGGTTCTCTCCAGGATAAGAAAATGCATCAAAGGACTGTTGTTTATTTCTGGAAATGATTGCTCCCATTCTCTGTTCGATGCAGCGTTGCATTGAAGCTCAGCATTGCTCCGGAGTCCGCACTAGGAGGCCCCAGCCGTATAATCGGGGGACTTGGGAGGCCCCAGTCGTCCGATGGGGATGGGGTAGCTGTGTCGCAGCCCGTCGCCACTGCGCACGTCCGTCGTTCGCCGTCCGTATCACCGCTGCCGCAGCTGGCTTCCGGTCCCGGGCCGGGGAGGGGGGGGGGCACGGTCGGCCGCCCTTCCTCGAACTCCGACAGGAAGAGCGTCCGCACTCCGCACGGCCGCCGCCGCCGCCGCCGCCCGGGGGAGGGAGCATCCTGCAGACGGCGCGACCGTGTGAACTCCGGCACATGCCGGCGTCGTGGGGGAGCGGGGGCGGGGGGGAGGGGGGGGGGACAGGGACAGCGCGACCCTCCGAGGCCACCTGCTCCAGTCGCGTCTGTCCCCGCTGCCCCACTGGCGCCCCGCCACCGCAGCCACCATATGGTGGGGAGACAGGCCCCGAGTGCTGTCAAACATTCCTCACTGAAGGCCTACCAGGCCGCGTGGAAGGAACCAGAGCGCCGCGCGATGGCCGGCGATGTTTATGCTACAGCAGCCGTGCCAAATTTCTCGGAATTTATACCGCTGCGCGCCCCACTCCAGTGGCTGTCCAAGTAAACAGTCCCAGTCGGTAAAACCGGCACGTGTACTGCCGCGAGGGTTCGGTTGGCAACCGATCAAACAGCTGACGCAACACAGCCCCGTGGGTGCCCGTATTGATTATGACGCAGGGCGCGTGCACTGTGCGTGCCACCGAGCGGGTGCTGATAGCCAGCACTCGACCGATAATACGACAGAGCACGAATATATTGGCGAATATGGCGCCGAAACCGACAAAAGTTGAAGCCACACCAACCGTTCAAGCAAACTGACAATTTGACTGGAATAGTTAGCACGTCGGGCACTGGTATGAGGACGGGAATGCAGACTCGCGTACCGCGTGTATACTGCATTATTAAAGTTAAACAAAACGGTAAATGGATCGTCAGTCAGCTGGGGGAGAAAGTTGGGCAGCACAGAGGTCTTGCCGGGTCACCGCAGAAGTGAACTTCATCCATCTATAGATTTTGCAATGTGCTACTGTGCCATATATGATACGTCCATCTGCCAATTGTATCCGTTGTCGGTCCGCGTATGTCTGTTCGCCTGTCGTCCATTCGTCTAGCCGTGTCCGTCCCCGCGCGTGTCCGTCCTTTCACCAGTATCCGCTCGTCCGCTCCCGCCATGTCTGTTGTTCAATATCATTCAGTCAGTCAATCCGTTCGTTCCTTCAGTCCGTCAGACTGTTCAGTCTTGCTCAGGTTGACTGTCCAGCCGCTTCCATCCGTCCGACTGTCTAGTGTGAAGTGGCTAATGTCCAACTGTCTGACTGTCCAGTGTCCATTGACCATTCGTCTCACTGTCCAGCCCTGTCCGTGACCAGTGACCACCCGTATGACTGTCCATCCGTTCGTCCGTGTCCATCTCTATTAGTTCGTCCATCTGTGTTCGTCTCTATTCGTTCGTCTATCCATTCGTCTATCCGTGGGTGCGTGCGCCGGTCCGTGGGTGTCGTCAGCGGCATCCCTGCACCACGTGGGCGGCGGCCGGTCAATAGGACTGAGTGCCGCCTCTGCACTCCGGCGGCACCTCTGCCGGAGCTGCCAGCCGAGCTGCAGCAGCTCTCCGCTATAAACAGCGCCAGCCCGGCCGGCGCGGCGGCAGTCAGTCCGCCGCTTCCGGCGCCCGAGCTGCCGCGGCTCGTCTAAATACGGCGCCGAGCCCGGCCGGCCGCGCCATTGACACTGCCCGGCCATTCAGCGGCCCCGGATCCGGGCAGCGCGCCGCGCGCGCCGACCTCGGACGACCCTGCAGGATCGACGGTGACATTTACTGCGGCGCAACCGGTGGATGAACAGCGCCGCATAGTTAGAAAATATCATTCAGCCCGGCGCCCGGGGATACGTGGCCGGGTCGTGCTTGAATAACTCGTTAGCCGGGCCCGGGTTGAGCCATGCGCGCTGTCAGAACCAGTGTTCGCCACGGGCCCCAAAATCCCCAGCCCAGCCCGGCCCGGGCCCATGGGTTCAGAGCCCGGCCCAGCCCGTAGCCCGCTCTTGGCAAATATTCCAAGCCCAGCCCGGCCCGTCAAAAATAACAATCTAGTTATTGTCTTAGTCTATTGCTATAATAAGCATGATTGATTACACTATTTTGAGAACAATTCAAATTGCATGAATATTAACATGGCAATCATGACTCCCTTCTTTTCAATGAATATAATCATTTCAAGCACCTATGGCACAAATTTTAACAGTAACAGCAAGCACCTCAGTCAATTAGGTCATGATTACACACCTATAAAAAGTTAACATGATTATATTAACTACATTTTATGAGTAAAGTTATCTTGCAAGCTGATGTGTGTGAACATTATCATTCATAATTGGTGACTCTAATGCATACTTGAAGGAAGTATTTGCCACATACTCTATACTTCCCAGCACTTACCAGCAGAAAAAAGCTTGACTTATGGGAATTGATGAATCTGTCTGGGATTGACCTTGCTGTTAAATTCACTTCATAGATGCTGCAATATCAAAAGCCTGAGAAAGCATACAAAATAGGTGACACTAACTTTAGCACTGTCTTCCAAAAAAAGACAAAATCCATCCATTTATCAGCAAAACTGATCTTATCTATTTTCAATTCATGCCCACGTGTCAACCGAATCTCTGTGGACAACTATCTGCTACTTTCCTTGCTATTTTATGTTAGGCTCTTTTCAAGATATGGATATCGCTAGCAGCGTAAGCAGAAAACATGGTAAGCTTGAAATATCATTGGGTATCTTTGCGACTTTTACGCATCATCATCATCAATCGAAAATAAGCGAACACTTCTTGATTGTCGCAGCTGCGGCAGGTAACGATTTTGACCAATTGTATAATAAAACATATATGATCAAGTTTTTGTTTTGTTTTTCGTTCGAGTTTTCAGACTTCGTGATTTAGGTTTTATTTTTTATTTGTGTAATTTTGTTTTTCACCTGGATACTTACTTAAAAAACGTATTTATTTGATATACTGTTGTGTATACTACCTAGATGCCGCCACATAAACATAGCGCCGCCGCCATGCTTGCAAGTTTTGTTGAGAAGGGGCTGGTTTGTTGTGATTTATTTTGACAAATTTATGGACATTTAAAGAAGCTTTCATCGCGAAATACTCTGTAGAGTTCCTCGTTACTTACAGTGTGTTTTGTGAGTATCCTTTTAAGGTTCTGTTCGTTAAAAAGCCGTCGGTGAAGGAAAAAAGACTGTGTTGGAATTGTCTCACTATCGCCATATGTAAGTGTTAAACTTAATGTAGCCCTGTAGCCCATCATTGTTGAGTGGCTTCTTAGTTTTTGGAGTTGTAGTGCTAAGTAAGTTATTCTGATGACTACATTTTAACTTTTATTACAAACTAATGATGCTAGAGATTCTCTGATCTTTTTGGTTGCGGAATTTTTATGAAAACCCTCCTATGTGTGACATGATGTGATATTGGATAATTCTCAAGATTCCCAAAATTCAGTATCAAGTAGGTTTTCTTTCACATTGCTTAAATTTGGTTTAGTTTTTGTATTTTCCCAGTGGGTTTTGTTTGCATCAGTTTCCAAATTTTCTTAAATTGACATTAGTCGCAAAACCCATAGTGCACAAAGCTCTTGGCCCGGCCCGTCCATAGCCCGTTAACTAATGATATTTGGGGGCCCGGCCCAGCCCGTAGCCCAGCCCGGCCCATGGCCCGTTGGGCTGGCCCGGCCCGTGGCGAACACTGGTCAGAACCCGGAAGGGACCCTGGCGAACCGGCTGTCCGCCACATTCTTATAGACTGCCATCAGCCTTGTGACATCGGAACCTGTGTGCATGTTACACCAAGTGTTATGCCGCTATTGCATATCTACTTGCATTTTTCGAAAACCACGACACCAAATTCGGTACGTCCGACAACTTATGCTAGCAAAATTGTCAACGAAGCTGCTGCGGCCTTACTGGGCGGGCCTGCCTAAATTGTATGTGATTATAAAAACATCAACATGGAAGATGTTGATAATTTTCCTACCAAAAATACAGCACAAAGGCACGAAATCAAAAGTAACATGTCAGAAAATAGACGGAAGCACAAACTTTGTGCGGAGCTGGGGGGGGGGGGGGCTGAATTCCATCAGCAGTCGCCTGTCACGGGCTCACAGCGTGCCAGTGACGCCGTCGCTCCATGGTTTATCCTATAGCCTTGAGTTTATCTTGGTGGCAGCGCGGCTAGGGCCTCTGGCTGATTATTTGACGGTGCTCGCCGCCAAGTGGCAGCCATCTGGCATGGGCCGGATTTATCCCCGCTCGGGGGCTGCACGTCGTGGTGATGGGAAGCGACGGGCCCTCTGCCAGGACGGGAGGGAGGTGGGGACAGGCACCGATCATGACTCTATACCAGTACCTACCTCCTACAGAGTTCGCCGCCTAGGCGGCAGCCCGGGGCGAGACTGAATTCAGTACCACGGCCAGAAATGCGCCAATATTTCGTTGCTGTCTCTATTCGAGTAACCGAGATACGAACTCGTCAGGAAACTGACCATTTCCCCATATGCAAGCGATGGCGGCGACGGCTGGTGACTCCTTTTGAGAGTCACCTTTTGCGCGTTTAGCCACCGACGCAAGCTCTGATGTATCCTGGTACGGCTGCTGACTGTTCGAGAGCAGTCTGCCGGCAGTGCTGAGCTGGCTGAGCTAAACGCTGAGCCGACGGCCGGGTGGCTCAGCAGAGTGCTCAGCAGACACGGCTGAGCCGCGGTGGCTCGCTCCGGGCCCGTTTGCTCAGGTGTGCGAGTTCCGTGTGAGCGCAGCCCAGCTCACATGTGTGCTGGTAAGGCGGCCACATGTCGCACAGCACAGCCACCGCGGGCACAGATGGTTTGAACCACCACCAATCCACAGCCCGTCAGCCAGAACCGGTGCCACAATGGCATGACTGGTGTGCGAGTTATGAGGGTATTTCGCTCGTCCACGGCCCTGATCTGGATTTATGGTTTCGATTAATTACGCAATATTGAGAAATGATTAGGATCGTGGACCCAGTATGGATGGAAAATTAAGAAGTACTCCGTAACCCTCAGACTGGTAGAGGTCAGGTACCCTGTGGCCCCGCGTCGCACTCCTTGACTTTTTGCGATTGTTCAGGACTAACCTGAGCCCAATCTCTGCAGCCAGGGTGCTATGCCAGCCTCGGCCGGCCGTTGCGACCCGTAGCGTCCCCACCGAGCCCTCCACCGCCGGCGGCGTGACCTTGGCGTGCCCGCCAGCCGGGCCGGGCCGGGCCTCCCCAGCGTCCCCTCCCGACCATTCGGCGGCCGTGGCTCACGCCGCGTCGTCATCGATCCCAGAGGCGAGGCTCGACCGGCGTCTCTCCCGCAATGTTTTCCTGCGAGCTACGCAGCGGCGCGGCCGCGCCGGGCCGAGTTTTTACTGCGCAGCGCCGCCCGGAGGGAGGAGGGCGCCGACCGGCCGGCCGGGATGGCAGTGTTTGTCGCCACAGAGCTAACAATTTATTCTCGGAATAGGCTGGCCTCATCTGCATATATGTAGGAGGCGGCTGCGGCGATGGACAGCGATATGGAGACCAATGCGCACTGCGAAGGCATTCATCGGGTGGTATAGTGGTCCGTTCTGCGTTTTTAGCGCCCCGTCCGGCCCTGAACGACCACCATTTGGTCCGGTCCCCGCAGCACGAGCGGTCCCCAAAAGCGGCTCGAGCGGGGCAGGTGGGGAGAGAGCGTCCCGTCATCCCACAAAGAAGCGGACGGTCGCCGTCCCCTCTGTGTAAGCACACGAGCGCCCACCTGGCAGGACGCTAAACACTGAACAGGACGCCGTGAAAGCCGAATGTCTACATGGACCGAAGCGTTACAGAGCCACCACTGAAAGGCGCTTTCGATCCAGTTCAGCGATTTTCCTCGTCATGCCGAAGGACAGCTGCGGTAAAATGGCTGCAGCTCGAAGCTGTATGTGCTATCGAATGTCTATCGTACATATATGCATGCACGTATATTATCATGACAGCCCCGCTCGCCTGCTGGCGCACCGTCATATGCCTGTATAAGTGTATAATGTATGCCGACCGAGGAGACACGTCGCTGGCAGGGGTCGGCACAGGGTCAGAGGAATAAATTACACTCTGCATATAATTTCAGTCCCAGTATACAAGCATCGCAACAGGGTTTACTACTGTATTCTAAATATCTATGTTTTCATGAAGAAAAAGCAAAGAAAAATGGAGGGAAAAAGGTGTATGCTCCACAATATGGTCGGTATCGGCGCATTTAGGGGCTAGATCCAGGCTGCTGATGAACATTTTGGATAAACAAATATCACATAAGTTGTTGTTATGCTCCAACTCAAAATTATCTATGTTGCTGGCTGTAATAATGCACAAAAAATAAATTCGTTCCTGTGCCGCTCCCTGCCCGGCCGCCGCCGACTGCGGGGCCGCAGACAAAGAGCGACCGGCACCGTTTCAGGGCGGGCGGGCGGCGATCAGCTGACTGCGGAGTGCGGTGCGGCCGTCCGCTCAGCTGACTGCGGAGTGCCGAGTGCGGGGCGAGCGTCCGCTCAGCTGGGGCGGAGTGCGGGGCGGCCGTCCGCTCAGCAGGGACGGCACTCCGCACGGTCCTCACCACGGTTCGGGTTCAGCTGCCACAGTTCACCGTCATGGTTCAGTCGCCTGGCTGTATCATGTATCATGGCTGTTTCATGGCCGCATCATGGCAAAGTAAAACGGAAGATCTGGCTAATTGCCAGCTAGTAACTTCCCCCTACCCCGACCAGGGCCTCGGCCTGTCGGGAGCAAAATTAAAAAAAAAATGTAGCCATGATACGGCGGTGGGGTGACACCAAAACGGGTGGGTCGAACCACCAATCACCATTGAGTAGCGTACCAATATGAAAGGATCGCAACGCCCTATCGTATGCCGTTGAGCAGCGTCTTGAGGCCCCATACAGTGGTAAGGCAAGGCATCGCCCCGTAATCCAAGCGGCGTCACCCAACACCGGCTAGGGGAGAGTCGCAGTCAGCCGGCCGGCCGTCCCCGGTCTATAACACAGCCCCCATATGACGTCGATCAGCCCGAAGCAGCACTCCAGTCGCTATTTACGACATTTTACCGCTCGGCTAACGACTTCTGGTCGAACTTAGCGACAGCGCAGGCTTTGATAAGGGGTGGGCTGGGCCAGCTGACGCGGCCGACTAAAATCCATACTTGTCGCCGGCAGGGGTGTATTCCTTTGTTCAGTGTTTCGTTTCACGATCGGACGCTGCATGGGGTGAGGGGTGCCATAGCAACGGGCCGGGCTACAGCAGGGCGGGGTGCGCCGCTGGGCCCTCTGCGTGACGGGTATACATAGTTGGCAGTTTGGCACAGCATACTGACCCGTCCTGCGGGCGCCGCCTGCGGCCTGATCTCTGTGAGCGCCCCCGAGGGCCCGTGCAGGGTCTGACGCCACTGCAGAAGGCCAGTTACAGCCGCCATACCGCCGCCGCTGCACTGGGCGGCCTTCCACGCGCCGTAAATGTGTCATGGTGAGACGGACGAGCCCGTCACCGGCACCCCACGGCCGGTGCAGAGCTGCAAACTCGACCCTCCATTTCAGCCGGTGAGGTGCAAAACCCGCCGCCGCGGGCAGGCTGGCGCACACACGCAAAAGCTGAGTTTCTTTGTTCGAAATTGCCTAGGGTCCGGCTGTAGGGACTAGGGACACTGTCCGTTCTCAGTTCTCAGTGAAGACACACAGCTGCCCGTTGCAAAAGTGCAAGCCCGCCTCATAAAATTACAGCTCGGGCCAGCCTGAAGCACCATTGCAAGGATTGCTAGCGGGACTGGCCGCGATACTGCTCAGTAGAAATGCAAAATCAAATGGATAATCACCGCTTCCAAACGGTGTCAATGCTCGGCATGGCCTACAAAGCGTGAATTACGACCACATCTTCAGGCCGGTCACGTGACTTTTTCTAGGTCTATCGCCGTGACACCCTTCGTTAGCGAGAAAACTGCTCTCGATTCGGTCGAAGGTGTTTCACGCAGAGGAGTTCGAGCACCTTCATGCATACTGAGCGGCTGGTGCCCGCGCTCCAGATAGCTGTATACGATAATACAATAGATCAACGCGATTAACAAATAGCCGCCATCAATCTGATTGCACAGCTGACAGTGGCAGGCCGGGTCGCTGCAGGCGGCGCATGTGGGACACGGTCACGCCAGCAGCGGGACCGCCGAGCGAGCCGTGAGCTCCCGAGCACGCCGTCAACTCCCGGACACGACTTTAACCCGCGCCCCACTGGGGGGGGGGGGCTATTTATAGCCCCCCCTCCCGTTTTTCTGCAATAACTTCCAAACCGCTTGACGGATCGACGCCAAACTTTCAGTACCTTCGGCTGCATCAATTTGACACCTTGTGTCAAAATTTGAACTTCGTAGCTACTATAGGTCGGCCGGAAATGACGTCAGAGTGACGTCATGTTCGTCCGATTTCGACGCAAAACATTGAACCACGGCAATCGCTCCCAAGAGCTCAGTTTTTAAGCTAGATCCAATTTCTTTGCATGAAAGAACTCAGAATTGACCGCGCTATCAAACTACTATCTCGGATTTTCAAAATGTTGAAAATTTCGAAAATTTTATATAATAATATTCAAAATTTATATTTTTATATTTTTTTCAAAAAGTTTTTGACTTTTCGAAAAAACCGGAATAGGGGAGAGCGGGGAGAGTTGTATCATTTCCAAGTTGTATCAGGGCGAATTGTGCCAAACTTATCCAATGGATGGCGCTCGCGACACGACTAGCCGACGAGGTTTTCCGGGCGCCATCTTTCCCTGTTCTGTCATGTGGCTGAGTGGACGCGTCTCGAGGTGAGAGCCGATTTTATGTTTTTTTAATGTCATTCTAAAAAAAATAAGTTGCAAGAAAATGTGTGTTTTGGGCATTTAGATGTGCACGAATTTGAAAGATCTCCGTAGCGGTGGTGAGGGTAGGTTCTAAGGCTGCGTGAGTGAAAACGTATTTCTCCAGCTGTCCGCTGTTTTTTTAGCACGAGGATGTTTTTCCAAGATGGCGGCTAGGTACATGTTGTATCAGAGCCGGGTGGGGTATGTTGTAACATGTATGTATGTATGTATGTATGTATGCATGGGTATGTTGCTTTTGATCGCGAAAGCTATGCCCTGGCTCGCGTTTGTAGGTAGCTAGTCAATGCTCGTTCCATTTCGGCACAATGTGTTGGCTTCTTTGCTCTTAACGGGCCACTTTTGCGTCTAGTCTGTTGATGTTTCGTTCGGATTGCATTGACCTAAGTTTGGTCTAATAAAGTGAAGCCTTTGAGCATACCTAGGTATACATTGTATTAACCCCATTTAATGTTGCTGTTATGTTCAAAACCAGTAGCAAGCACACTCCCTGAAACGTGAAATAGTGATACAAATTACCCCACCATGTGATACAACTCACCCAAGCCATGGGGCAAGTTGTATCAAAAACATTGTTCTATTCGGCAGACCGTAGAAGAAAAACTGGTAGAGGTAGCGGAAAAGTTACTTTGCACAAAAAAGCAGAAGAATCAAGGAAGGGGATAGTATGGAAATAATGAGTTTATCACGGATAGTTACGAGTTTATGGGTCTCGGAGTAAAAACTGATACAACCCACCCCACTCTCCCCTATATGTGACAGAACGCATGATTATGACTAACTCTAGCAAGTTTTAGCTAAATATCTTCAAAAATGGCCAAGTTATACGCATTATTGCAAAAAATTCACAATTATTAATTTTTCAAATCAATTTTTCAGTACGTATTTGGCATCATACACCAATATAAATGGTACCATCGTGTTCCTGAGCTCAAACTGCATCCAATAGACACCTTTTTGTTGAAAAATTTCAACTTCAAAATTTGACCTTTTTTGACCTGAAAGTGACCTGACCTAAGCTAAATTCGACTCAAAATGACCTCGAATGACATAGACGACATCAAATTCGAAATCTATGGCCTAAATGGACCATAAAACATGTGTCACGTGACCGACGCATGATATAATATTTTCGTGACCTGTGATGACCTGACCCTGACCTGAAAATCAAAGTACAAGTTTGGTACCCTCAAGGTATCTAGAGCATCTGTTCACGAGTGTGGAAACCAAAAATGAGCCTGATCTGACTTGTAAGACGGCGGCCAGAGCCCAAAATGTGAACAAGCCAAAGTGCTAATAATTTTTACTTTGACCTGACCTGTGACGTCATCGGTGACCTCGAGGTCAATGAAATTAGGTTTCGCTCGACAGTTTTTCCGGGGCTATCAGACGCCGTTTGAATTTTGACGATCGGCCCAGTAGTTTCGGAGTTAGGAGGGGGGCTATGAATAGCCCCCCCCCCAGTAGGGCGTGTTATACACAGACCCCAGTGGGGCGCGGGTTAAGCTACCCGATCACGATTGTTGTAATTGCACATCGACTTGTATGAGTACGTGATTGAATCCAGCACAGAAAAATAAGATTGCTTCATTACACGAATTATCAAAGCCCGAGGGCATACGCGCACTAAGTTTTATAAAATCCGGAATACTAAGTTTCTGTCCTGCTTTTGTCTGCGCCAGAACCTGTATTTCCCACTTTCTATAGGCGACCGACGAAGTTTGGAGTCATGTATCAAATCGCTATGGCCTAAATGTGTCCGGATTTCGGACCATGTTCGCCCCTAAGGCGCGTCTGCGTACAGCGGGGATCTGCTCGGCCGGCGGGAGGGGAATCTGTTGGACCGACGGGCGGTACGCTGGGGGATCTGGTGGTGCGCCGTCCCGCCGCAGTGGGTGGCGGAGACGGACCATCAGGGCTGGCGCGGCGCCGGCGGCCCAGCGACGGATCGGGGCCAGCTCCTGGCGCGGCGCGGACCCCACACGGATGGCGGCTCTCCGCCGGCGGTGACGGCCGCGCCGCTCTCTGGGGACGGCGCGGTGGTCCGACAGGGGCGGAACCAGGCTCCAGAACGGGGCTCACATGACAGAGGCGGCACCAGGCACCAAAATACAGATGACATCGACAGAGGCAACACCAGCCTCCCACTAATACAGACAGAGGTGGCACTTAACTCCAGAATTCAGTTCACATCGACAGAGGCGGCACCAGACATGATCTCACACACGGGCGGCACCAGCTCACGGTGACAGGCGGCACCAGCTCTGCACCAGCCCAGATCGATATAGAGGCGAAACCGGCTCACAACGATTGATGGTGTGAAGAAGCGGTTTTTGGTATAACAAGGACAACAGTTGCTAAAGTCGGATAGTGGCCTGCATTGCATACTAGGGCCTGTTTACCGCACACGGCATTCGGCTATCGTCAAATCAAAAAGTTTTCCCGCGGCCCCCACTAGTACAGTGGAAAGGCGTCTGACAAAGACACTTTCGATGTGTCCGTGACGCGTCAGGTAAATCAGATATTGACTGGGTACGTAGGAGTTAGGAGTTCATTGGGTTCGCTCGACTCAGGTTCGTTGGGTAGACACTTTCAGAGGTCGTTTGTCTGCGCAGTTCGTTGCTATTTGCTACATCTACGTAGTGCAAACAGCGTCTGCCAATCATCATGTCGTTGAAATGGTTCGGTGACAGATATGAGCCGCAGCAGAGTCGCAAGGCAGCGCCATGCCTCTCCAGAACCTTCATAACCTGATGTCCCTGCCGGGGGAGAGGGCATTCATGTGCCAATAGCGCCGCCAGTCATCGGTGGCATCATCAAACGAGTGGCGGTGCTGCAATACATGTGTCGAGAAATGTCAGAACAAAGGACTCAACTGTTACTAGCCAGCGAGTCATGTGGTCTGCCGCAAATATGGTCTGTGGGTGCGTAGACAAAGGATCTCAACCAGACATTTATATTTTCAGATCAAATGAGCCTGATATTGAATGTAATCGCGAGGGTTCCACTCAGCTGTCATTGTAGCGGACTTTGCGAGAGGATTTTGTGCTTGATTGCGACTGGGGCGTCGACCGGTCTGAATCATCCTCCCCTATAGTTTGACGGGCCGCCAGTGGCGTCTGCCGCGGACGGGTCGGCCGGGCGGGGAGCGTCGCTCCCCTGCCGTCAGGCGTCCCTCGCCGCCGGGAGCCAGCTGCGGCGGCCTTTGTTGGAGGCACCGCGCGGCTCCGCTCCCCTCGGCGTGGCCGGCAGCTGCCGGTGAAACAGCGCCGCCGCTTTCCCAGCCGAGCGGCGGCGGCGGCCGGCCCGGGGCGCGGCCGGTTTCACCGGCGCCTCTCTGGCGCCGGGCCGCCCGGTGGCGGACGCTCCCGGCGCACCTCAGTTCCACACGGCACGGCGCATCGGCAGAAGACAGTCCGCAGTCCACACTATTCCACCACCGCGTCCACATCCAGTCCACATCACGCCGGCCATAGGTAGTACACGGAGAGCAGAGGGCAATTTACCGGGTATCAAGCACAACGCCTCATACCATGTAGTCAATCTGAACGGTGGCACACAAAGGATGAGCCGGCGTTGGGACACAACGGCCGCGCTAGTGATACATTGTAGAGGCGAGACTGCACAGTGTGCATACCATGGTCAGGACAATGAAAATATACATGCTACTCCAGCGGTGGTATACGTCGGGGTTTACCTCTATTATGAGCAATGGGCACAAGGAGTTTGATCAGTTTTATGTTTTGACGACCCCTGGCCAAGTTTATTTCAGATGGCGGTGATGTCAGCTACGGTGGTTACCCAAGCGCCGATGCCAGAGGCCGGAGGGTCGCACCTAAACATCGACATGACACAACGCCAAGATGCAGAGTCAACAATCCTAGACTAATGCAGCCCCTATATCAAATTACCGACAAGACGACCGACCCTTCCATACTCCCTTCCAGATTGAAGCTTTGTCCTCTCAGACTTTCATCATTCCATGTCAGACTGCCTAAGGCCTTTCCTGCCCCAAGTCAAGCCACAGACCACCTACCGGAGGCGGGGGAGACGAAGCGGCCATCCACTAATGACAACACTCCGCCAACGGCCAGCGGCCACTGCGGCCGGTAAACAACAGGTGAACAAAGGAAACGGTGGACCTGGACGCACGCCGCCCGACACTCCCTGGGGACACCATGTAGGACACAGCTCGGGATACCGGACACGATTAGAGATGGGTGGAGACAAGGCCCTAAATACAGGTGGAGAGACAAAGGTTGGGGGACGGTGGTTAAATTTGTTGTAAGTAAATCGGCTTCTGAAATTGCGTATGTATAAGGTGTAGACGTTCTGGCTAGTTCCTTTTGCGATACATCGTCCGGGTATTGCATTCGCAGCTGAAAAAGTTTCACTGAGCCGGCATAAATATGCCCAAATGAGGTAATCTGCTAATCTACTTCGATGGTCTAGCGCTGCCGCGCAGGTATTCCGGCAACGCGCAATTGTTGCGCAGTTATCATGCGTCGTTGTAGTTGACGCGGTCCAGATAAAATCTCAAGTTGCATCAGACCACGACAAAATCAAAACATTGCGAAACGTGTAGAGTGGCTTTTCAATTACGACGCACTAAAAACAGAAAGGTGCGCAGATACAACTACCCGAGAAATTGCATACGCAGCTACCACAATCGGATTCGAGATCAAACCGCCACGGTGCTGGGGTTGAAAATACCTTTTCTGTTTTACTTTTCATTTCAAACAGTACCTTTAATGATGTTAAAAGCATGTTTCAAAAGGTTCAAACAAATCAAAATGTTAACTATACATAAAAACGTCAGGCTTCGGTACACCTTTATCGTATCTTCGTGAAAAATGTTCTGTTAATGCGCCTAAACTTACAGCTTAGCTGAACTTGAAAGTTCCCAGCAATTCATCGTTTTTCCATCCAGACACAGCGAAAGGTATCTGGGTTTCCATTCATGGTGCGTCAATTTGATCCCTGCGTCTCTAATGACGGTGGTCTGCCATGGGCTCGTCTCCGCTTACACGCATCGATAAATACACACGGCCGGAAAGCCCGTCCAAGAATGTGACCGGTCGCGCTTCCTGACGGCCTCATATTTGTGGGGCGGTCGGCGTTTTTTGGCAGTGGCCTGGTAAGAGGAGCAGGCGGGGGACTTCAGTTGGCATCAGCGGGACGGTGACGTGACCGGGAGGCCCCCAGGGGCTCGCAGGAATTCGGCCCCGGAGCGCGGCCACGCCAAAATAGTCCCGGCCGCGAGCCAGCCGGCTCGCACAGGAGACGGTGCCAGCCGCCGCGTCAGACCCACAGCCGTGGATGACGCGTCTGTAGTCGGCACGCACCGGTCGGATGACGTCCTGCCAATGCCCCATGACGACTCTGGTCTGGTGTCGATGACGCCGCCCTGACTGAGACCAGCTTTTATGGATGGATGACTATTGGCTGGTCGTGGCTGGGCTGTGAATGGCTGGCTGTGGCTTCAAACCCAGCGTCATGGATGGCCGGCTGTGGCTGACCCCCTCACCGCCTCAGCGCATCTGCTCCGGCCGCCCACACTGACATGGCTCCGGTGTCGCCGGGAGCGGCCGCTGCCCGGCCCGCTAGATCGCCGCCCACGTACCCGCCTGCGTGCCGCCCACGCAGCCGGCTCCATTCCCGGGATGGTGTGTAATATACCGGGCGGCTGGCACGCACCGCGTGGGCCGCTGATACCACACCGAGCGAGCTATTCCCGGCTACTGAACCAACATGGATAGAGAGCAGGGCAGGTGTTCTATCAGCCACAAGACTAACACGCGCTGTAGATAAGAACACGCAGGTGAACACGCAGGTAATCACTTAGGAAACTCCGTGGTGCTTGGCCCACCGATGCTCGAGATAAAACACCGAATCCGCATTGAGGCAAGTCGGGAAGATTTGCATGCTCTTACCTAAAGACGGCTGAAGCTAACATCCGTCAGTGCAACCGGCTCAGGCTCTGAAACAAGTATTAAGGCGTCTTTCCCGTTACAGTTTCTGCACGGCTCGTCCAAGGCCTTCGTCGCGATTCACCGGGCGTCGAGACGGGTAAAAATCGCCAGTCGAGGTTAGCCGCTCCGACAGTCCAATTAGGCCGCCCCCTGCTTAGACTGACGATGTACGTCGCGCCCTGCACACTGTGGAGCCGATCGGCGGATAATAACGAGGCCCCGGTTTGCGTAGCCTTGAGACAACTAGCTCACACGTTTTTCGTGGCATGAGTCACCGTTCACAGCGGCTCGGCGTTGTCAACACACCACTCCCTGGCCTGGAAAGGACCTGACCTCGACAGCGGCTGCATGATACGTGGAAATTTGCCGGTTGGTGCCCACGCCAGTCCCAATTAAATGTTTCCTTTAGATGATTTCCTGTGCTAAAATATCCCCTTAGTACAGAACACGATAGCCATAAGGCTCGTGGTCATTATTTGTGGCTACTTTTTATTTGAATAATGAGGGCAGTTATCCTACAGAGTACACAACAAAAAATAAATAAATGCAATTATTACTACAGGAAGTTTGAGCAATCGTGCGAAATCCCGTTCGAGACGAATCACGTTTGCGTTTTGCTATCTGCCAGAATCTGTCTGAAAACTGCTTTCATATCTCCCAGATACACGCGTAGAGTGATTTCATGATGGGACGCACGTCGCACGCTTTCGCAGCCCTTTCTTCCTGTATTGCTCCACTGCCGCAGCGCGCCCAGCCGCTCGGCCCGTGGCCACGGTGTCGTAAGGGAGAGCGGCTCGGACGCGCGCGCCGCGCCTGGCTCGAGGGTTGCGCGTGCGGTAACCGGCGAGCTGCGTTCGAATGCAGTGTTTCACCACGTCGCCGGGGAGAACACATGCGTGGCGAAACATTTTGCCAGAGACGACTGTACGGACGAGACGTGATCTGGACTGTATGAGCTCTGTCGCAAGGGCAAATGTAATTTGTAACGCACAACGGGGAAGGGCGATGTGAAGAAAAATGATGGGCGCAAGGAAGGAAATGTGGCGTTATATCGCCATTGTCTTTGTTGCTAACTATAGTGAGGTAAGCGAGCGTCTGTCTCACATATAAGCGGTAAACAGCCTTTGGTTGTGGTATGTTTTCAGGCTTATATTTCCGTACCTATAATCCTTGCCATTAAGCCCATACATGAATATCTAATTATATGCTTATGAGTTTGTTCAATTTTTTTTTGTCTGCTGTGATTTTCCTGTGATTTTATCCATTGTGCTTAAGTCAAACACCTGTGGGTCTCAACTTTTACACATAGCTAGTGCAGAAAATAGTTCAAACGCGCGCGAAACTGTGTCCAATTCCCTTGAATCCGCTTGTCAGTCCGAATATCACCGAAAATAAAGGCTAATTAATGCATCTCGGTTGCATAAAATAACACAGATAGCAGAGACCTCATTATTCAGTACCAGCACACATGCATGTCATGCATGCTGCGATTAAGTAATCTCGAAAATGGGGGATAATTCTGAGAACATGCTACAGAGTTGTGTCTGTGAGCGGGTGCATTAGTGGCGTGCGGGCCCGGCGCGCCGGTGAAAGGCGGCCGGGCGCCCGTCCGCCTTGGACCGGGGCCGATACAATCGCGCAGGGCCGCCTCATGGTCAGGCGGCTCCGGGAGGCCGACTGATCCTCCTGGGAGGACGGGCCGCGGTGGATCGGCTCATCCCCTGTAGGCATAGGCGTAGGAACCCGGGGGGCCAGGTGGGCATGTGCCCACCCACTTTTTGAGGTGGGGGGGGGGCAACCATGTGTTTTGCCCCCCCCCCACTTTTTACTCGAGGCCCTCCCATCTCGAGTTGAGAGGACGTCGTCACCTTCCAGAATAAACAAACTCGGTAAAAATAAGTTCCACGAATCCCCACGCACGGACTCCAAGGGACCCTAGTGGGTCCAAGGAGGCCCTCTATCCATACTTGTCAGCGGAGGCCTCTGAGACTTATGGCCTGAGGGGCCCTAGTGGATCTGAGGAGGCCCCAATATCCACACTGGTCTGGGGAGGCTCCTGACACTGGCGGTCTGGGAGGCCCCTCTATCCATACTACATAGTCAGAATAGGCCCCTGACACTGGCGGTCTGGGAGACCCCCTAGTCCCTACCCTCACTAGTCAGAGGAGGCCCCTCCATCCTCAATAGTCAGAAGAGGCCCCTGAGACTGATGGTCCGGAAGGCCCCTCCATCTACACTGTAGTCAGAGGAGGCATCTGAGACTGATGGTCTGAGAGGCCCTTATAATCACACCAGGCAGAGGAAGCCCATGAGACTGATAAACTGAGAGGCCCTTCTATTCATACTGACCACAGGAGGCCCCTGAGGCTTGTGGTCTGGGAGGTCCCTCTATCCACACTAGTCAGAACTGAGACTGATGGCCTGTGAAGCCCTTATATTCACACTAGGCAGAGGAGGCCCCTGAGACTGATGGTCTGAGAGGCCCTCATATTTACACCAGGCAGAAGAGGCCCCTGAGACTGATGGGCTGTGAGGCCCTTCTGTTCATACTGGCCACAGGAGGCCCCTGAAACCGGTGGTCTGGGAGGGCCCTCTATCCACACTAGTCAGAAGAGGCCCCTGAGACTGATGGTCAGAGAGGCTCTTATATTCATACTGGCCACAGGAGGCCCCTGAAACAGGTGGTCTGGGAGGGCCATCTATCCACACTGTTCTAAGGAGGCCCCCGAGACTGATGGTCTGAGAGGCCCTTTTATTTATACTGGCCACAAAAGCCCCCTGAGATTAATGGTCTGAGAGGCTCTTCTATTTATGCTAACCAGTGGAGGCCCCTGGGATTGATGGTCTAACTGGCCCTTCTATTGATACTAGCCAGAGGAGGCCCATGAGACTGATGGTCTGAGAGGCATTTCTTTTCATACTGACCAGAGGAGGCACATGAGACTGGTGGTTTGACAGGCCCTACTATTCATAATCGGCAGAGGAGGTCCCTGAAATTTAGGGTCTGAGAGCCACTCCTATTCATAAGTAGCCAAGAGACGACCCTGAAATTAATGATCTGAGAGGCTCTTCTGTTTATACTAGCCAGAGCAAGCCCCTGGGATTGGTGATCTGAGAGGCCCTTCTATCAATACTTGCCAAAGGAGGCCCCTGAGACTGATGGTGGCCAGAATAGGCCTCCGAGACTGATGGTCTGAGAGGCCCTTCTATTCAAACTAGGCAGAGGAGGCGCCTGAGAATAATAGCCCGAAGAGCCATGTGGCGGCAACTGGCCGTTGAAAAAACTCGGGCCATATTTCGGCTTGTTAGGGCCCCACAGAGCTCATGAGAGGCGAGAGCACCTCAAGGGCTCCTAAGTAGACACGCTTATCTCCATCAGGGTGCCACGCCGGCTTCTGAAGGCTCCTTGTAGGCATCTAAGGGCCCTTTCCGGCCTCTAACGGCTCCACCCGCCCGTGATAGCTCCACACCAGTGTTTATGAGCGCCACACACCGGCGCCTTTGAGGGTCATACCAGTGTCTCTTAAGGCCCTACATCGGTGGCTCTGGGGGCCCCACACCGGCGCCTCAATGGGCCACACACCTATGCATCTCAAGGCTCTATAGGTGCATCAGAAGGACCCACACCGACACCTCTGAGGGCCCCACACCAGTATCTCTGAGCTCTGAAGGCCCCACACCGGTGACTCTGAGGACTCACCGGCGCCTGAGAGCGCTATGTTGATGTTTAACGGCTCCAAAGGCCACTGAAGGCACCACACAAGCTCTCACTGAGCTCTTATGTCCCATACCGGCGTCCCTGAGGGTCCACATCTGTCGGGCACCCGTTGGCGACTCTGAAGGTCCCACACTGACACTGTCGACTCCGAGGGCCCCACCTGCGTCTCAGAGCATCATGCGGTGTCTAAGAACCACGCAGGGCTTCTGAAGGCGCCTGGCAAGCTCTATCGCTTTAGCTCTGATAAGTCTCATGCCGCCCTCTGCATATAAGAGTCAAGAGTGCAACGCCGGCGCTTAGGTGATAAGGGCGCCTACATGCGAAAGAGAGTTGATAATTGATATGAATTCATAGGAAAAGGGGCGCCCGCCTGTGTGCAAGAGAAGGGCGCCTGCCAGGGTCGTCGCCATGGATTTTTGACGGGGGGGGGGGACATATCGGCACTCGGCAGACTTAAGACCCAAAAGTAGGTATTGTCGCCGCACTCTTAGCCCAATACACTATCTGTGTTAAAGGTCGTACAAGCCGGTTTTTTGCAGTACACATCTGAAGTCCGATTCAATTTGACGCAATTAGGGGCAAAGCCGCTGCTCTTCTTTTAGGGTGTACCAATTGTTGACGCATGCCACCAATCTGAATCTGATACATAATGCATTCATGCCCGTGTAGGAGGAGGGGAGATATTACAGCCACAATCTCTCTTTTTGACTGCTGTAGGAATCGGCGGCGCGAAGCGTCGCGAAAAATGGCAAAAACATTTGTCAAAATACAGCCCCAAAATACAGACTTTGCAAGCCTTGTAGCATGTAAGAGGTCAGAACACCTAAAGTCGGGTCACCGAGTCAAGCAGCCTCTAAGTTTTGTGGTCCTGCATCAAACGTGCAGCTTGTTTCCTTTAAGTTGGAAATTTAGTGTAAGAACTGCGGGGTAGAATCCGGAGACGGTCGGAGTTGACTATTATGCAAATAGTCATTTTTAAGCATCCTCGGGTGTTTATTTTGGGGGATTTGCCCCTCGGATTCCTCAACCGGGGGGATGCGTCTCCCTGTCCCTCCGTTTTCGACGCCCATGGCGCCTGCGATGCCCATACGGCCGCCTGTGATGCTCATAGGGGTGTCTGATTGCAAAAGACGGTACCTACATATGATGCCTACTGGGGTGTCGACATGCAATTGAGGGCGACTATCAATGCCATAGCGGCTCCTCCGTACGAAAGACGGGCGTCTGCATGCCAAAGAGGAGCGGCTCTGAGGCGGTAAGGGCACCTACATGCAATAGAGGGGCGCCTCCGAGGCCTACGTATATAGGCGTCCACATGCAATAGAGGGGGCGCCTATCAATGCCATAGGGGTGCATTCATACGAAACAGGGGCGCCGGCATGGCAAAGAGAGGCGCCTCCAGTGTCAATAAAGAGTGGCGCCTAAGACAAGGGCACATTTTATGCAACAAGGGGCGCCTGTTGGTCATATAGGGATGTCTCTGATGATTACTATAGGGTGCTTATATGCCAAAGAGGGGCGCCTATGGAGCTAGGGGCGCCTGGGAAACGAGGAAGAAATTTGTATAAGGGTTTTCAGGGGTCATGCGCCGTTTACGACAAATAGATTCTAAGAAGAAAAAAATCAGAGACGGGAATAACTTTTAAAAATAGTGCGGACTTTCCGCGCTGTTCGCTTAAGCGGTTACGCCCCAGGCCCCTGGGTACATCTGCCCGATCTCAGAAGCTAGATTTGGAGGTCATACTTGAAAGCAGTACGATGAAAAAGTTGGAGGCCCCTGAAAATAGGAGGCCCCCTGGAAAAGGAGGCCCCTCAACAGTGTGGCCCACCCACTTTTCATGACGTTCCTACGCCCGTGCCTGTAGGGGAGCTAGATGAGACGGAGTGAGAGAACAAAGAAGCCAACCCAAGGACCGTTATTTTAATAGGCCTTTCACGGTACACGGGGATAAAAAATGAATTTGACGTTAATCGTTAAGCATTCTCTCCGGAGCCTTTCAAGCTCGGTACGCCACTGGCAGTGAGGACGACAGTCTATGTGGGCCGAATCCTCCACCGTATGCGGTCACGGATACACAGGACAGACCCTCTACTCAGCCAGCGTCAGCAGGAAGCTAGGTGCCGAGATGTAATTCCACCCAGCCGGGATGTCAGCTGCAGCGGAGCTGAGGTCCATAATTCATCTCATCCACTGACTCCACCGGAGACGAACCTCGGCAGCCGGCGCGGCGGCTCCAACCCGACACCGTACCCTGCACGGGGGGTGGCAGCCCATTGTCCTCGGCCCGAGCCGGGGCTGCGCGCTGCCGGCGGTCCTACGACGGCCCGAGTCGAGGACACACGCCCGCGCCGGCACGGCTGATGCAACAGCCGGTCCGCCGCTGACGTCAGAGGCGAGGACCGCGCCGCTGCACAGCGGGGACCGGTCCGTGGTCCGTGGTCCGCGGTCCTCGGAGGCCGGTCCAACCCGCGGTCAGCCACGTCCGGTCCGTGCAGAGACGACTCACCACACTGAGACGGTCGCCACCGCATATCACCATCGAGCAGATCGCTATCGCTCCTGGGTGACGACAGCTCTGGGGTTGGTGAGACTGCAGCGGTCTGCAATTCATGGAATGGAGCAGCTTTCGTGAATAGTTGATCCACGAATTCTGATACCAGATAACTGTTGCATCTCAGGAGACGTTTGATGTCGCCACCCGTCAAAAGTGGTGTCATACCGACTTCATAAGAATATGTCGTCAAAATTGAGACTTCAATGGAAAAATCTTAACTGAAAAGACTTAAGCCTCCCACTTCTGGCTCTGCTAGAAATAGCATCACTATTATACACAACGTCTACCACAAGCACATGTAAGGATTAAGGAAAGAATCGTCAGAAAGACCTCAATTTTCCCTTGAAAGCAGCCCTGTCAGCTCTAACATCGTCAGCCTGCGGACCCGAACGGTAAGGTAGCCCGCCGATCCGATATGAAACCCTCACGCGGCTGCTGCCACACGGTAACTTTCCTCAGTACCCAACCGACTGGCGATGGCGTCGTTTCCCTTCCGGGAGTCACCAGGCGGACCGACCACGGCGTCACGAGCCCGATCACGAGCCCGTGGCAGCGTGACTCTCCACTTGAAGCGGCGATAGCAGGCTGATGTGGCAGCGATAGGTGGGTGGATACTGTGTGTGAAGTGGGTACTCTACAACCGTCGAGGTTCGACTGAGCTGATGACAATCCGAGAACTGAGGGCCGACTACCTCTGTCGCCGGGTGGACGGTGAGACAGAGAAACTGGCCAGTTTTACTCATGTGTGAGAGCAACAACGAAACGCCAAATGACGCTCTCTGTTGGCAATGGAAAAGGTGCTAACCGATATAACTTCAGGCAGGTCAGTTCGACATAGTTCGTCTCCAAGACACGGGAAAATATAAAACGTTTGATACAAATTATGAAATTAGAGCCACGGACGAACGTCACAATAATTGCCGTTTCCAAGCAAGCATTGATCTATAGCTGTTGTTACACAGTTACCAAGTGCGAAACATTCATCAATCAACCCCATGACTGCCGCGGCCCCGCTGACGAACA